>NW_027650010.1:0-205038 GCF_965287045.1 Carcharhinus amblyrhynchos | reverse complement strand
ACTGACAACCTCCTTCCAGAGGGAGGGGGAGGAGCAGAGCGTTTGCCAGGAGCAAAGATGGCGGCGGCCAGACCCACCACACTGAGCCTTTGACCTTTGACATCCTGGCGCCACGAAAAGAGTTCTTCAGTTTGAAAAAAAGGCAAGAAAGTGGAACCTACATTATTTCCCCAGATGGAATGATATTAGAGTTGAGTTGAGGGGGCAGAGGCTCGGTTTTTAATGATTTAATTTAAAAAATAATTTGTGAGGGTGACCCGGAAGTGAAGAGGAGCCCGCCCTGACAGAGCCGGAGCCGCGCCATCGAGGGAAAACTCAACTTGGAGCCTGTTTTCAGTGAAGATTCCTGAGGCTTTCCCCTCGTTCCCTCAGGAACTCTCCCCGCCTCCTCTGAAATGCTGCACTCTGTCAGCCCTGAGGACTCGGAGCTGTGAGATTCCTCATCTGTTAGAATATCCTCAGAGTTACTTCCCCCCCCCCCGTCTCCCCTCGAGATGCCTGAGATCCAACTCAAACAAACATGTTGTCTCCTGCAGCAGTGAGGACACGGTGAGCTTCTTCCCATTGTGGTCCGTGTCCAGACAGCCCTGCGTTGCTTTATGCTTCTCTTGTTCCAGTTTTGACCTCGTGCTCTGTGAAACTTGCATTTCAAGCCCTTTCCCTCTTCACAAAATGCGCCTGCCTTCTTCACCCGCCTTGTTTTTCCCCTTGGGCGCCAAGGGTTTCATGTTGGACTATCCCCTCAACAAGAAGAATGTCCGCCAATCGGTTCATGTCACCTCTTTTGGGTTGCTTCTCCAGTCTCTCAGTTTATAAGTTTGTGTTCTGGGGAAAGAGCGAGGCTGGTGCTTGAAAAGCGAGGAATTTCTGTTCAAGGGTTAGTAGAAGCATCAGAGTTTGAATGGCCCCCGATCTGTGCTTTACAGTCGTTGGACATTGTTGTCAGAGGGTCAGTGCTGAGGGAGTGCCGCACTGTCGGAGGGTCAGTACTGAGGGAGCGCCGCACTGTCAGAGGGTCAGTGCTGAGGGAGTGCCGCACTGTCAGAGGGTCAGTGCTGAGGGAGTGCCGCACTGTCGGAGGGTCAGTGCTGAGGGAGTGCCGCACTGTCAGAGGGTCAGTGCTGAGGGAGTGCCGCACTGTCAGAGGGTCAATGCTGAGGGAGCGCCTCACTATCAGAGGGTCAAAGCTGAGGGAGCGCCCCACTATCAGAGGGTCAAAGCTGAGGGAGCGCCTCACTATCAGAGGGTCAATGCTGAGGGAGCGCCTCACTATCAGAGGGTCAATGCTGAGGGAGCGCCTCACTATCAGAGGGTCAATGCTGAGGGAGCGCCTCACTATCAGAGGGTCAGTGCTGAGGGAGCGCCTCACTATCAGAGGGTCAATGCTGAGGGAGCGCCTCACTATCAGAGGGTCAATGCTGAGGGAGCGCCACACTGTCGGAGGGTCAGTGCTGAGGGAGTGCCGCGCTGTTGGGCGGGTCAGTGCTGAGGGAGCGCCACACTGTCGGAGGGTCAGTGCTGAGGGAGTGCCACGTTGTCGGAGGGTCAGTGCTGAGGGAGTGCCGTGCTTTCGGAGGGTCAGTGCTGAGGGAGTGCCGCACTCAGCAATGCCGTCTTTCAGGATGAGACATTAAATTGAGGCTCTGTCTGCCTTTGGTGTAGGTATAAAAGTTCCCATGGTCACTATTTAGAAGAAGAGTTGTGAAGTGGGTTGGGGAGGAGGGTGGAGGTTCTTTTTGGAGTCCTGGGGCCAATATTCAACTTGGTTTAATGTCACACGTATTAGGACACAGTGAGAAGTATTGTTTCTTGCACGCTATATAGACAAAGTATACCGTTCATAGAGCACGTGGGGAGAGGGAAGGAAGAGAGTGCAGAATGTAGTATTACAGTCATAATTAGGGTGTATGGAAAGATCAACTTAATATAAGGTAGGTTCATTCCAAAGTCTGATAGCAGCAGGGAAGAAGCTTTTATTGAATCTGTCCCGGAGTGTTTATCCTGTGAGCAAGATCTTTGACAAAAAAAGCAGATGATCTGGATCATTTCCACATCCTGAATGTGGGATCTTGCTTTGCACAATTGGTTGCTGTATTTCTGCAGAACAACGATAGTTCACCCCCTTAAAAAAGAAGTCCATCATTGGCTGTTACACCCCTTGAGCTGAGATGTAGTTTATTGCTCTGTCTTTGGGCAATGTCAGAGCGGGCATGTCACCTCAAAGCATATTCTGGAAATTTCTCTTTGTTCTGACTATACTGATGCTGTATTGACCCGATTCTATCATCGATAGCTCTGAGAGAATAAAAACCAAATCCATGCATCTTCTCATTGTTGAATTAAAGAAACCCAACAGTGCAGAAGGAGGCCATTCGGCCCAGCGAGGCTGTGCCGATCACTGTCCCATCCAAACCCTATTCCCACAACTGCACATACTTATCCTGCTAATCCCCTGACACTAAGGGTAATTTAGCATGGCCATCATCCTAATCCGCACATCTTTGCAGTGTGGGAGGAAACCCACACAGACATGGGGAGAATGTGCAAACTCCACGCAGTGACCCAAGCCGGGAATTGACCCAGGTCCCTAGCGCTATGAGGCAGCAGTGCTAAGCACTGTGCTGGCCTGCCATCCTAGACTGTGAACATTCTTAAGTTCTACATCATTTAGCAGAGTTTTTATTGACTGGATAATGAATTAATAGTTGAAGTAACTTCTGAGTTCCGAGTACATTTTATTTTGTAAGAACCTTATTCCAAGTTAATAGTTTTCTGTCACTTTATATTTAATAGACATTAGGACAGGTGACCAAAAGGTTGCTGAACATTAATTATTAAGGACCTTCAAGGTGAAAGGGGGGAGTGGGAATTCGGGCCTTCCAGGCAGCTGAAGGCATGGCCTCCAATGGCAGAGCAATGGGAATCAAGGGACACTCAAGAGGCCGAAATTGGAGGAGCACAGAAATCTTGGAGGGTTGTCGGGACTGGAGAATGCCACAGAGATACGAAGGGTTGTAGGGGCTGGAGGAGGTTACAGAGATATGGAGGGATGTAGGGACTGGAGAAGATTACAAAGATAGGGTTGTAGGGGCCGGAGGAGGGTACAGAGATAAGGAGGGTTGTAGGGGCTGGAGGAGGTTGCAGAGATAGGCTTACAGGGGCTGGGGGAGCTTACAGAGATAGGGAGGGGTGTAGGGGCTGAAGGAGCTTACAGAGATGAGGTTGAATCAGAATTCCCACCGTACAGTGGGAGGACATTAGATCCATCGAGTCTGCACCAAATATCAGAGTATCTTACCCAAGCCCTATCCCTGTAACCTTGTGCGTTTCCCATGGCCAGTCCACCTAACCTGCACACCTTTGGACACTAAGGGGCAATTTGTCATGGCCAATTCAGCTAACCTGCACATCTTTGGACTGTAAGAGGAAACCCACATAGACACAGGGAGAACATGTACACTGCACACAGCCACCTGAGGCTGGAATTGAACCCGGATCCCTGGTGCTGTGAGGTAGCAGTCCTAACCACTGTGTCACCTGAAGGAGAGGGGCTGTTTTTTGACAACAATTCAGGGAAGTTTGAAATGGAAGCGCTCCCGATCAGGAGCTGATGGCAGCTCAGTGAGCAAGGTGGGGCGGGTTATTGGGACGTGGTGTGTGTTAAGGATATAGTGGTGTGGGGGAGTCAGCATTATTCTGGGTGAGGTAAAGTTTCCGGGGATGGACAGGTTTGCCTGCAGACTGCTCTGATCTGATGGTCCACTCTCTATTTTCCCCAGACACACAAGGCAGACAACCTGTTGAAGCCAGACACCTACAGGAAGTGGAAATGTTCTGATCTGGGGGAGAAACAGTCATCTGTCATCCTCCAGGTGAGATTCGGATCTTGTGACTGATTTAAAATCTTTATTGTGCCAGGAAATGACCATTTCCAACAGGACCGAGGATCTGAACATCACAGTCTGACCGCCAATGGCATCACCATCACTGAATCCCCCACTATCAACATCCTGGGGGTTACCATTGATCAGAAACTGAACTGGACCCAGCCATATAAACACAGTGGCTGCAAGAGCAGGTCAGAGGCTGGGAATCCTGTGGTGAGTAACTCACCTCCTGACTCCCAAAGCCTGACACGATCAACAAGGACGCAAGTCAGGAGTGTAATGGAATACTCCCCACTTGCCTGGATGGGTGCGGCTCCAACAACACTCGAGAAGCTCGACACCATCCAGGACAAAGCAGCCCCGCTCGATTCACACACTAACCACAAACATTCACTCCCTCCGTCCCCGACACACACTGACAGCCGTGTGTACCATCTACAAGGTGCACTGCAGCATCTCACCAAGGCTGCTTAGGCAGCACCTTTCAAACCCATTTATGTATTTTCAATTTGCCATGTCTGCAGTCCCAGGACTTTCCCAGTTTAATTGCAAGTAGGGGATGGGAAGGAGCTGTGAGATTCATAGAGATCCCAGCAGTTTTCTCACAAACCATTCTCGGTGATTGTTCTATCGAGCTGTGAAACTCTTGCATTTAAATATCTTTATTCAGAACAAAAGCGAGGGCTAGAAAGTCATGTCTTTCATTGTGTGTGTGAGCACAGCGTGGACTGACTGAGAGTCTGAGCACCTACATCCCACATTCTCCCCGCTCCCCGTGGGAGCGAGTCCCACATTCTCCCCACTCCCCGTGGGAGCGAGTCCCACATTCTCCCCCACTCCCCGTGGGAGCGAGTCCCACATTCTCCCCACTCCCCGTGGGAGCGAGTCCCACATTCTCCCCACTCCCCGTGGGAGCGAGTCCCACATTCTCCCCACTCCCTGTGGGAGCGAGTCCCACATTCTCCCCACTCCCCGTGGGAGCGAGTCCCACATTCTCCCCACTCCCCGTGGGAGCGAGTCCCACATTCTCCCCCACTCCCCGTGGGAGCGAGTCCCACATTCTCCCCACTCCCCGTGGGAGTGAGTCCCACATTCTCCCCACTCCCCGTGGGAGCGAGTCCCACATTCTCCCACTCCCCGTGGGAGCGAGTCCCACATTCTCCCCACTGCCCGTGGGAGCGAGTCCCACATGCGCTCGCTCCCTTTGGGAGCGGGTTTCTCCTGAATTCTCCAGAAGTGAGAGCTAGGGGGTCATCAGTAGAAGAGAATGAATAATAAATCCACTGGGAGGATTTATTATTGTTGTGTGTCAGGTTCCCTGTGTAATCCTCAGTCTTTGTCCCTGCAGTTTGAGAAGGCGGAATATATTCACCGTATCGATATTGGCAATGAGGGATCTGCCTTTGTCGAGGTATTGGTCGGGAATTCCACCTCTGCCTGCGAACAGGATTTTGAGGTGAGCGATGTATTGGATGTTTTCCGCCCTGTGGCTTGTCCTCAGACTGGTTAGCTGTATCCCAGGTATATTACAGCACAAGAGGGAGAATGTTTAGCCCATCCGCTCTGCCGGCCCTCTGCGCGAGCGCCTCCTCATTCTCCTGCTGCTCCCACAGCCCTGCATACTTACTCCTGGCTAAATCGTGATCCTTCTGGAAGGTTGGATTAAATCTGCCTCTTTCACAATTGGAAGCAGCGAGCACATCCCAATGAGGATGACCTGGAATTGTTCAGTTGCACTTTACGCATTACTCACCTCCCCTCAGAGCAGAGAGAGATGGATTTAATCAAGCTGTTCACAACTGTAAACTGCACCGAGCACTTAATAAGCAACAGTGACGCAGAGCTGAGGGAGTGCCGCACTGTCAGAGGGTCAGTACTGAGGGAGTGCCGCACTGTCAGAGGGACAGTGCTGAGGGAGTGCCGCACTGTCAGAGGGTCAGTACTGAGTGAGTGCCGCACTGTCAGAGGGTCAGTACTGAGGGAGTGCCGCACTGTCAGAGGGTCAGTACTGAGGGAGTGCCGCACTGTCAGAGGGTCAGTACTGAGGGAGTGCCGCACTGTCAGAGGGTCAGTACTGAGGGAGTGCCGCACTGTCAGAGGGTCAGTACTGAGGGAGTGCCGCACTGTCAGAGGGTCAGTACTGAGGGAGTGCCGCACTGTCAGAGGGTCAGTACTGAGGGAGTGCCGCACTGTCAGAGGGTCAGTACTGAGGGAGTGCCGCACTGTCAGAGGGTCAGTACTGAGGGAGTGCCGCACTGTCAGAGGGTCAGTACTGAGGGAGTGCCGCACTGTCAGAGGGTCAGTACTGAGGGAGTGCCGCACTGTCAGAGGGTCAGTACTGAGGGAGTGCCGCACTGTCAGAGGGTCAGTACTGAGGGAGTGCCGCACTGTCAGAGGGTCAGTACTGAGGGAGTGCCGCACTGTCAGAGGGTCAGTACTGAGGGAGTGCCGCACTGTCAGAGGGTCAGTACTGAGGGAGTGCCGCACTGTCAGAGGGTCAGTACTGAGGGAGTGCCGCACTGTCAGAGGGTCAGTACTGAGGGAGTGCCGCACTGTCAGAGGGTCAGTGCTGAGGGAGTGCCGCACTGTCAGAGGGTCAGTGCTGAGGGAGTGCCGCACTGTCAGAGGGTCAGTGCTGAGGGAGTGCCGCACTGTCAGAGGGTCAGTGCTGAGGGAGTGCCGCACTGTCAGAGGGTCAGTGCTGAGGGAGTGCCGCACTGTCAGAGGGTCAGTGCTGAGGGAGTGCCGCACTGTCAGAGGGTCAGTGCTGAGGGAGTGCCGCACTGTCAGAGGGTCAGTGCTGAGGGAGTGCCGCACTGTCAGAGGGTCAGTGCTGAGGGAGTGCCGCACTGTCAGAGGGTCAGTGCTGAGGGAGTGCCGCACTGTCAGAGGGTCAGTGCTGAGGGAGTGCCGCACTGTCAGAGGGTCAGTGCTGAGGGAGTGCCGCACTGTCAGAGGGTCAGTGCTGAGGGAGTGCCGCACTGTCAGAGGGTCAGTGCTGAGGGAGTGCCGCACTGTCAGAGGGTCAGTGCTGAGGGAGTGCCGCACTGTCAGAGGGTCAGTGCTGAGGGAGTGCCGCACTGTCAGAGGGTCAGTGCTGAGGGAGTGCCGCACTGTCAGAGGGTCAGTGCTGAGGGAGTGCCGCACTGTCAGAGGGTCAGTGCTGAGGGAGTGCCGCACTGTCAGAGGGTCAGTGCTGAGGGAGTGCCGCACTGTCAGAGGGTCAGTGCTGAGGGAGTGCCGCACTGTCAGAGGGTCAGTGCTGAGGGAGTGCCGCACTGTCAGAGGGTCAGTGCTGAGGGAGTGCCGCACTGTCAGAGGGTCAGTGCTGAGGGAGTGCCGCACTGTCAGAGGGTCAGTGCTGAGGGAGTGCCGCACTGTCAGAGGGTCAGTGCTGAGGGAGTGCCGCACTGTCAGAGGGTCAGTGCTGAGGGAGTGCCGCACTGTCAGAGGGTCAGTGCTGAGGGAGTGCCGCACTGTCAGAGGGTCAGTGCTGAGGGAGTGCCGCACTGTCAGAGGGTCAGTGCTGAGGGAGTGCCGCACTGTCAGAGGGTCAGTGCTGAGGGAGTGCCGCACTGTCAGAGGGTCAGTGCTGAGGGAGTGCCGCACTGTCAGAGGGTCAGTGCTGAGGGAGTGCCGCACTGTCAGAGGGTCAGTGCTGAGGGAGTGCCGCACTGTCAGAGGGTCAGTGCTGAGGGAGTGCCGCACTGTCAGAGGGTCAGTGCTGAGGGAGTGCCGCACTGTCAGAGGGTCAGTGCTGAGGGAGTGCCGCACTGTCAGAGGGTCAGTGCTGAGGGAGTGCCGCACTGTCAGAGGGTCAGTGCTGAGGGAGTGCCGCACTGTCAGAGGGTCAGTGCTGAGGGAGTGCCGCACTGTCAGAGGGTCAGTGCTGAGGGAGTGCCGCACTGTCAGAGGGTCAGTGCTGAGGGAGTGCCGCACTGTCAGAGGGTCAGTGCTGAGGGAGTGCCGCACTGTCAGAGGGTCAGTGCTGAGGGAGTGCCGCACTGTCAGAGGGTCAGTGCTGAGGGAGTGCCGCACTGTCAGAGGGTCAGTGCTGAGGGAGTGCCGCACTGTCAGAGGGTCAGTGCTGAGGGAGTGCCGCACTGTCAGAGGGTCAGTGCTGAGGGAGTGCCGCACTGTCAGAGGGTCAGTGCTGAGGGAGTGCCGCACTGTCAGAGGGTCAGTGCTGAGGGAGTGCCGCACTGTCAGAGGGTCAGTGCTGAGGGAGTGCCGCACTGTCAGAGGGTCAGTGCTGAGGGAGTGCCGCACTGTCAGAGGGTCAGTGCTGAGGGAGTGCCGCACTGTCAGAGGGTCAGTGCTGAGGGAGTGCCGCACTGTCAGAGGGTCAGTGCTGAGGGAGTGCCGCACTGTCAGAGGGTCAGTGCTGAGGGAGTGCCGCACTGTCAGAGGGTCAGTGCTGAGGGAGTGCCGCACTGTCAGAGGGTCAGTGCTGAGGGAGTGCCGCACTGTCAGAGGGTCAGTGCTGAGGGAGTGCCGCACTGTCAGAGGGTCAGTGCTGAGGGAGTGCCGCACTGTCAGAGGGTCAGTGCTGAGGGAGTGCCGCACTGTCAGAGGGTCAGTGCTGAGGGAGTGCCGCACTGTCAGAGGGTCAGTGCTGAGGGAGTGCCGCACTGTCAGAGGGTCAGTGCTGAGGGAGTGCCGCACTGTCAGAGGGTCAGTGCTGAGGGAGTGCCGCACTGTCAGAGGGTCAGTGCTGAGGGAGTGCCGCACTGTCAGAGGGTCAGTGCTGAGGGAGTGCCGCACTGTCAGAGGGTCAGTGCTGAGGGAGTGCCGCACTGTCAGAGGGTCAGTGCTGAGGGAGTGCCGCACTGTCAGAGGGTCAGTGCTGAGGGAGTGCCGCACTGTCAGAGGGTCAGTGCTGAGGGAGTGCCGCACTGTCAGAGGGTCAGTGCTGAGGGAGTGCCGCACTGTCAGAGGGTCAGTGCTGAGGGAGTGCCGCACTGTCAGAGGGTCAGTGCTGAGGGAGTGCCGCACTGTCAGAGGGTCAGTGCTGAGGGAGTGCCGCACTGTCAGAGGGTCAGTGCTGAGGGAGTGCCGCACTGTCAGAGGGTCAGTGCTGAGGGAGTGCCGCACTGTCAGAGGGTCAGTGCTGAGGGAGTGCCGCACTGTCAGAGGGTCAGTGCTGAGGGAGTGCTGCACTGTCAGAGGGTCAGTGCTGAGGGAGTGCCGCACTGTCAGAGGGTCAGTGCTGAGTGAGTGCCGCACTGTCAGAGGGTCAGTACTGAGTGAGTGCCGCACTGTCAGAGGGTCAGTACTGAGGGAGTGCCGCACTGTCAGAGGGTCAGTACTGACGGAGCGCCGCACTGTCAGAGGGTCAGTACTGAGGGAGTGCTGTCAGTAGTTTAATGTAATTCATTAATGTCCCATCATCCACTGGGCCTCCTGTCCTAATTGAAATACTTTCTCTCTCTCTCCCCGTCTCTGGCACGTAGGTCATCCTGGTGTCCTCCTTCTTCATGTCTCCCACAGAGAGTCGGAATGCCACATCCCTGAACAGAGTGCGCATGTTCGGCGCAGACAAACTGGCCAAAGCCACTCTGGGTAAAAAATGGGATCGTGTTAAAGTGGTCTGCACCCAACCTTACAACAAGGTGAGTGTCGAGGGAGTGCTGCACTTCGAAGGGTTGGTGCAGAGGAAGTGTCGCACTGTTGGTGGGTCAGCACTGATGGAGCACTGCGTTTGTGGGAGGGTCAGCTTCGAGAGAGTGTCGTGCTGTTGGAGGCTTGGCACTGTTGGAGGGTCAGCGCAAAGGGAGTACCATGTTGTCAGAAGGTCGGCGCTGAGACTGGACTGACTTGTTGGGATGATTGGTGTGGGGGGAACACTGCGCCATTGGAGAGTTGGTGCCAAGAGAGCCAAGGGAATGCCGCCCTGTCAGAGGGTCAGTGGCGAGCGAGTGGAGGGCTGGTGGCAAGGTAGTGCCGCTCCGTCGAAGGGCTGATGGTGAGGTTGTGCTGCTTCGTCAAAGGGCTGATGGTGAGGGAGTGCTGCTCCGTCAAAGGGCTGGTGGCGAGGGAGTGCTGCTCTCTCAGAGGAAGTGGTGGTTTGAGTCTCTTCCTGCTGTTGACTGATTTCATTCTCACTCCACACCATTGTAGAGCTTGGCGTACGGTCTCTCGTTCATCAGGTTTTATTCCACCCCAGAGGACATTGAAACGTCTGCCGGACCCTCCTCACCGGTGAGTGTGTTTATAAACCTGGGCAGCATGTGTACATCCTCTCCACACACTGCCCCCTTTACCAACAGCATGTGGTTATCTCACACCTTAAACTTAATAATATTGGCATGTCCCTTGCAGCACTGTTATAAAACAGATGTTAACAGTGAGATACACACAGTATTAGTGACAGGTGAAGCAAAGCTCGCTCAGGATTTAAAGGGAACATCTGATAGGAGAGGGAGGGAGTGAGTTTTAAACAATAAGAAATAGGAGCATGAGAAGGCCATTCAGCCCCCTGAGCCTGCCACACCATTTAAGAAGATCATGGCAGATCTAACACTCACTAAGTTCACTTCTTCTTATTTCTGTAACCCTTAATTCCCCAACTGATTAAAAAACTACTGATCTCAGACATGAAAATGTTTGGGCACTCGGCCTCCTTCCAAGCTTCCTGGGGTAAAGAATTCTGAAGATTAGAAAATAGACTCACAACATCAGTTTAAAGTCCAACAGGTTAATTTGGTAGCACGAGCTTTCGGAGCGCTGCTCCTTCATCAGGTGAGTGGCAGTGCTCCAAAAGCTCGTGCTACCAAATAAACCTATTGGACTTTAACCTGGTGTTTTGAGATTACTTACTGTGCCCACACAGTCCAACATTGGCAACTCCACATCATAAAGATTAGACAATTACATGGGTAAGGTGGGTATGGAGGGATATGGGCCAAATGTGGGCATTTGGGCTTCGGGGTTTTAAAAAAAAAGGTGCATGGACAAGTTGGGCCGAAGGGCCTGTTTCCATGTTGGAAACATCTATGACTCTTCACCACTCTGTGAGAGAAGAAATTCTTCCTCAAATATTCTGCAGCTCTGTGCCCTGGACCCACACTGTCCCATGAGTGGAAACATCCTCCAACATTTACCCTGTCTAACCTCAGCATCTCAGAGTTAGAGAGCAATACAGCACAGAAACAGGCCCTTCGGCCCATCTGCTCCATGCCGACTATGGTGCCCTCCCAGCTAGCCCCAGTTGCCTGTGTTTGGCCCATATTCTGCTAATCCTTTCCCATCCATGTACTTATTCAAATGTCTTCTAAATGTCGCTATTGAACCTTTTCAATTCCCCTTCCCTGGGAAAAAACACTGTGCACTCATCCTATCTATGTCTCTCATGATTTTATACACCTCACTAACCTCACCATTCTCTTACATTACATGATCTAGCCTGGTCAACCGCTCCCGACAGCTCAGGCTCACTCGTCCTGGCAACATCCTCGTAAATCATCTTTGCATTCTTTCCAGTTTACCAATGTGTTTCCAATAACAGGGTGACCAAAACTGTACACAGTATTCCAACTGTGGCCTCATCAATGACTTATACAACTGCAACATAACATCCCAACTCCTATACTCAATGTCTTGGTGAAAGCCAGTGTGCTAAAAGCCTTTGTCACCACCCTAGGTCCCTCGGTTCCTAAGGCCCCACTATTCACCGTACAAGTCATACCGTGGTTTGATTTTCCAAAATGCAACACCTCACATTTATCCGTATTGAAATCCTTTTGCTAATCCTCGGCCCACTTCCCCAACTGATAAAGATCCCCGTGATTTTTGATAACCTTCTTCACTATCAACGATACCTCCTAATTTAGTAACATCTGCAAACTTAATAACCATTCACATACAAATCATTTATATGAATAACAAGGGCCCTCACATCTACCCCTGAAGCACAGCCCTTCAGTCCAAGAAATGATCTTACCCTCTGCTCCTACCATCGAGGTAATTTTGAATCCAGTTTGCTAGCTCTCCCTGGGTCCCATGTGACCTAACCTTCCAGACTAGCCTCCCTTGCAGGAACTTGTAAAAGGCCTGCTAAAGTCTATATAAACAACATCCTCTTGATTACCTCTAAAAAGCGCTAAAAGATTCGTCAGACATTGCTTCCCACCCACAAAGCCGTGACTATCCCTAATCAGAGCTTGACTATCCAAATGTTAGTAGATCCTGTCCCTCAAAATCTCCTCCAATAACTTACCCACCACTGATATCAGACTCACCGGCCTTCTATGTTTCAATCGTATCTCTCCATTTCCTCTGAACTTCAAGGAGTACAGATCCAACCTGTTTAATCTTTCCTCATATGCCAGTCCCTGTATAGCTGGGATCATCCAAGTAAATCTCCTCTGTACTGCCTCCAACAACAATATATCTTTCCTCAAAGGTTACGGAGTTGCAGCGCGTTCGAGGGGCTGGGGGAGATTACAGAGAAAGGCAGGGTTGTAGGGGCTGGAGGAGGTTACAGAGAATAGGGAGGGTTGTAGGGGCTGGAGGAGGTTACAGAGATAGGGAGGGTTGTAGGGGCTGGAGGAGGTTACAAAGATAGGGAGGGTTGTAGGGGCTGGAGGAGTTAGAGATAGGGAGTGGTGTAGTGGCTTGAGCAGCTTAGAGAGATAGGGAGCGTTGTAGGGGCTGGAGGAGGTTACAGAGATAGGGAGGGGTGTAGGGGCTGGAGCAGGTTACAGAGATAGGGAGGGGTGTAGGGGCTGGAGGAGGTTACAGAGAAAGGGGGGGTTGTAGGGCGTGGAGGAGGTTACAAAGATAGGGAGGGTTATAGGGCCTGGAGGAGTTACAGAGATGAGGAAGGGTGTAACGGCTTGAGCAGTTACAGAGATAGGGAGGGTTGTAGGGGTTGGAGGAACTTAGAGATAGGGAGAGTGTAAGGACTGGAGGATGTTATGGAGTTAAGGAAGGTAGTAGAGTTGGAGGAGGTTACAGGGATGAATTTATGGGGGAGGGAGAACTTCTCTCCTTTAAGACTCTCTTAAAATTTTCCTCTTTGTCGGAGATTTTGATTACCTGTTGCTGATTTCTCCCTATTCGCTTCAGAGTCAAATATTGTTTGATTGTTGTTCCTTGGGATGTTTTCTCCAGTGAAGGTGCTATATAAAGGAAGTTATTGCATGAATCCTTTGCCTGTGCTGAATTCATTGCCACGTTGGTGTGGAGCTGCGCGTATTTATGCCTTTTAACTTCTTTGCCCTTTTTCCCAGCAGAAGATCACCAAACTGGGTCAGTTTGTGGTGAAGGAGGAGGAAGGGAGTGGCAACAGTCTGAAACCAGGCAGCTTGTTTTTCAGCCGGGCCAGCAGACCCCAACTCAGTCCCCCAACAGGTCAGTATTCCCAGAGTGAGCCACAGTATTGGCAACTCCAGCAAGGGAGTGAGGAGACCATTTGTGGCTGGGGTTCACAGAAACCCCAAATACATCATCTCCCCATATTATTCTTAAACAGTCCATTTAATCAGAGCAGTTCAATCAACAAGTCTACAGAGTCTGTTGAATTAGTGCTATCCAGTCAGCAAGTCTAGAGTCTATTTAATCGACACTGATGCCGGCTGCACGGTGGCACAGTGGTTAACACTCCTGCCTCACAATGCCAGAGACCCGGGTTCGATTCACGCTCTCCCCTTGTCTGCGTGGATTTCCTTCAAGTGCTTTGGTTTCCTCCCACAGTCCAAAAGACGTGCTGGTTAGATGGATTGGCTGTGCTAAATTGTCTCTTAGTGTCAGAGGCTTAGCAGGGTAAATGTGTGGGATTGTGGGAGTGGGCCTCAGTGCAGATGCGATGGGCCGATTGGCCTCCTGCACTGCAGGGATTCTGTGATTCTAAGGCTAGAAAGTTCTGTGGAACAGAGGGACCTTGGCGTGTTTGTCCATGAAACTTGCCTTTACCAAGTGAGGCATAGATTACAAAAGCAGGGAAGGCATGTTAGAGTTGTATAGAACTTGGTGAGGCCACAGCTAGAATGCTGTTTGCAGTTCTGGTCACCACATTATCTCAAGGAGCGCCAGGGACCCGGGTTAAATACCAGTCTTGGGTCATTGTCCGTGCGAAGTCTGCATGTTCTCCCCGTGGCTGCGTGGGTTTCCTTCCACAGTTCAAAGTTGCGCAGGTTAGGTTGGTTGACCATGCTAAATTGACCCTAATGTAAGGGAATTAGCAGGATAAATATGTGGGATTAAGGGGATAGGGCCTGGGTGGGATTGCTGTCAGTGCAGGCTCGATGGGCCAAAAATCCATCCCTGGCACGCACGGAAAATCCATCCCCTTCACTCCAGCATGCGTGGGTGGGGGGAGAGAATTTCATAATTGTACTCTGCTGTCGTCAGGACATGTCACCCAATGTGCAGACCAATGTTTTTATTTCCCGCTTGCTCCTCCAGCGGTCTCTACTCCATCACCAAACGACAAGCCCACAGCAAGCTACGCCACAGCCGCATTGCAGGCCAGCGGCGTCACGTCTCCAAGTTCTTCATTCTCGCCCAAGGAGAAATCGGCAGCGAAGGCAAGTCTGGGAACGTCTTCTCCGAAGGTAGGCCTTGGTGGAACCCAAGGGCAGCAATATGGAGTCCTCAGTCAGAGGTGACTGTGAAGCTGTCAGAGTGTGGACATTGTCCCACAAGACTGTTCCGAGTGAGAGGAGAGGCTCCAGTGTGCTTTCTATCACATTGTTGATCAGGAATCTTCCTCCACTTCATTCACTCTGCTCCTTATATGTCTGGGAGGATTTTACAGGTGGACACTCCACCTCTTTGGCCATGTTATCACCACAGTTTCCTTGGCCATCAAGTCCTGGGATGGGAAATGAACCCAGTGCTTCTGGCTCAGAGGCAGGATCTGCGCTACAAGACCTCCCTGGGATAGTCACTGACTACTGGGGAATTCAGGAGACTTCTTTACCTGGGAAATGGGGAGAATGTGGGACTTGGTCCCACGGGGAGTGGGGAGAACGTGGGACTCGCTTCCACAGGGAGTGGGGAGAATGTGGGACTCGCTCCCACAGGGAGTGGGGAGAATGTGGGACTCGCTTCCATGGGGAGTGGGGAGAATGTGGGACTCGCTCCTACGGGGAGTGGGGAGAATGTGGGACTCGCTTCCACGGGGAGTGGGGAGAATGTGGGACTCGCTCCCACGGGGAGTGGGGAGAATGTGGGACTCGCTTCCACGGGGAGTGGGGAGAATGTGGGATTGGCACCCGCGGGGAGTGGGGAAAATGTGGGACACTAAGAGGCAATTTAGCGTGGCTAATCCCCCTAATTTACAGATGTGTGGACACTAAGCGACAATTTAGCGTGGCCAGTTCCCCTAACCTGCATGCCTTTGGAGTGTCAGAGGAAACCAGATCACCTGGAGGAAACCCACGCAGACACAGGGAGAACGTGCAGACTCCACACAGACAGTGACCCAAGCTGGGAATCGAACCCGGATCCCTGGCACTGTGAGACAGCAGTGCTAACCACTGTGTCGTCCCTGTGCTTAACCAATTTACCTACAATTACTGAAAACACAACTTGCCTGTTAACTATTTCGTATCCTGACAAAGGATACATGGGTGAAGAGCACGGATGGATTAAGTTTCTTGAACGTATGTGAAAAAAGACAGCTGTGGGAGTTGGGGTAAGTAAGTGGGAGGCATGTATATGTAATGCTGTGTCCTGTAAATAAACCAAGTATCAGCAAAATGAAATACTGCAGGTATTGAAAATCTGTATTAAATACTGAAATGCTGGATAAGCAGGTATGGCACCATCTGTATGGCCTGAGGAGGAGGAATAATATTTTGAGTATGACTCTTAAGCTACGTGGACTTGTAGCGTTCACTTTGTCTCTTTCCTGGAGAGAATCATACAGTGCAGACGAGATTTTCCAGCCCATCGAGTTTGCACCAACAGGCGAGAAACACCCAAATTCCCACCTAATCCCACTTGGCCCATAGCCCTGAATGTGTCAATGTACCAAGTGCTCATCCAGGTACTTTTTAAAGAATGTGAGGCAACCCACCTCTACCACTCTCCCAGACAGCACATTCCAGATCATCACCACTCTCTGGGATAAAAGGTTTTTCTTCAATCCCCCCCAAACCTCCTGCCCCTCATCTTGAAGCTATGTCACCTTGTGACTGACCCTTCAACTAAGGGGAATGGCTGCTCCTTATCCACTCTGTCCATGTCCTTCATAATTTTGTGACCTCAATCAGGTCACTTCTCAGACTTCTCTGCTCCAGAGAAAACAACTCACGCCTACGCAATCTCTCTTCACAACTTAAATGTTCCATTCCAGGCAGCATCCTGGTAAATCTTCTCTGCACTCCCTCCAGTGCAATCACATCCTTCCAATAACGTGGCGACCAGAACTGCACACAGTACTCTAGCTGTGGCCTCACCAAAGTTCTCCGCTGCCTTTGTAATCTATGCTTCAATTGATAAAGGCAAGTGTCCCATGTGACTTTTTCACCACGCCACTAATATAAAACCATAAGATATAGGAGCAGAATTAGGCCACTCAGTCCATTGGTCGGCTCCACCATTCAGTCATGGATGATATGATTCTCATCCCCATTCTCCTGCCTTTTCCCCATAACCCATGATGTACTTATTAATCAAAAACCTATCCATCTCTGTCTTAAAGACACTCAGTGACCTGGCCTCCACAACCTTATGCGGCAAAGAGTTCCACAGATTCACCACTCTCTGGCTGAAGAAATTCCTGTTTTAAATTCATCTCAGTTTTAAGGATTGTCCCTTCACTCTGAGGTGGTGCCCTCGAGCTCCAGTCTCTCCCACTAGTGGAAACGTCCTCTCCACATCCACTCTATCCAGACCCCTCAGTATTCTGCAACTTTCAATTAGATCCGCCCCCCCCCGCCCACCATCCTTCTAAACTCCATCGAGTTCAGACCCAGAGTCCTCAACTGCTCCTCATATGACAAATCCTTCATTCCAAGCAACATCCTTGTGAACCTCCTCTGAACTCTTTCCAAGGCCAGCACATCATTCCTCAGGTGTGGGGCCCAAAATTGTTCACAGTATTCAAAATGGGGTCTGACCAAAGCCATATACAGCCTCAGCAGTACATCCCTGCTCTTGTATTCCAGTCCTCTCAACATGAATGCTAACACTGAATCTGCATATTAACATTAAGAGAATCCTGAACCAGGACTTCCAAGTCCCTTTGTGCTTCAGATTTCCAAAACCTTTCCCCATTTAGAAAATAATCGATGCCTCTATTCTTCCTACCAAAGTGCATAATCCCACACTTTCCCACATTGTAATTCCACCTGCCACTTCTTTGCCCATTCTCCTAGTCATTCTGCAGCCTCCCCACTTGCTCAACACTACCTGTCCCTTGACGTACCTTTGTATGCTCCGCAAATTTAGCAACCATGCCCTCAGTTCCATCTTCCAGATCATTGAACATAAGAACATAAGAAATAGGAGCAGGAGTAGGCCATCTAGCCCTTCGAGCCTGCCCCGCCATTCAATAAGATCATGGCTGATCTGTCGTGGCTCAGTTCCACTTTCCCGCCCTCTCCCCATAACCCTTAATCCCCTCTCATCAAAAACCCGTCAACCCGCGTCTTAAAAATATTTAGCGAGGCAGCCTCCACCACTTCAACGGGCAGAGAATTCCAGAGATTCACCACCCTTTGAGTGAAGAAATTCTTCCTCAACTCCGTTCTAAACCACCCCCTTGATGTAAAAAGTTGTGGTCCCAACACTGACCCCTGTGGAACACCACTGGTCACCAGTTGCCTTTCCGTCTTCAGAAATCTGTGGACAAACACACCAAGGTTTGTTCCACTTTGTTCCACAGAACTTCCTAGTATCCTTCCATTCATTGAATACTTCCTTGTCAAATCACTCCTTCCAAATCACGCTGTTCAGAGTTAAATTGCCGTTTTGGGAGATGCGACAGTGAATGGGTGCCTGATTTGTATTGCAGCCACCAACCGCAGGAAAAAGGAAGTTTGAGCTTCCCAAGGAGAAGACAGGAGGCCCCCCCGTCAAGAAGGAGAGCCCCGGGGAAGTACCTGAACTTCCGAGTAAGAAGACCAGCCCGTTGGCACCTGCGATGAAAAGACCCAAAGGTAGAAGCGATTCTGTAATGTGCGAAAATAATATCCTCGCATGTCGGGTAGAATTGTAGCAGACATGCGGCAGCCTGAGACAAAGCTACAGCTTAGCAAAGCCCTGGAGAGGCCACACGTAGATTGTCGTGACAGTCTCAGGGGGGGTGTCACAGACTCAGGACACAGGGTGGGCCATTTTGGACTGAGATGCGGAGGAATCTCTTCACTCCAAAGTTTGAATCATTGGAATTGTCTCCCCCATGGGATTGTGGCTTCTCCCACATTTCAGACTGGGACAAGCAGATTATTTTTAGTCTCTGCAGGAGTTGAGAGATACGGGGAGGGGGGGGTGGGAGAATGAAGTTGAGACGCAAGATCAGCGGTCTCACTGAGTGGAGGAACAGGCTCGAGGGGCCGAATGGTCCACTCCTGCTCTGATCTTGTTCTCTCAATGGGCTGGGAGAAGGTAAAAGGTCCGATCCTTCGAGCATCTTTCTCTGCTTTAGCACGTCTTGAAGTGTTTGGCAGCTGGCGGAGGAGTTGGAAGCCGAGTTGCTGATGTGTGGGAAACGAGGAAACCAATTTGCCCACAGGAAGCTGTGGTTGATAGTCAGCTCTGTGGAGAGTGGATCAAGGGAGCTGGGTCCCGACTGAGGAGTTGGGTTTTGTTTAGCGGCGACACTGATTGAAGGTTTGGTTTGTGGCTGGTATTTATTTTGATATGATGTTGATAGAGAGCAGGCTTTCACAGAGGAACATACTTCTGCATAATACATGCAGGCAAAGTGAGGACAGAAATCAAAATGCCTTTCACTGCAGCTCTTAAAATAAATGGGAGTATTACGAGGCATGCGTTAAAGATGATGTGGGAAAGAATGCGGGGAATGGGGAGCAGTTTTGCGATTTGTTGCTTTATTCGCTTTGATCTTGCTGATGTGTGGAGAGTCTGCGAGGAATTTTAAAATTTTTTATTTATCCAATTCAATCCAATCAAGTCCAATTCAGAGTCTCAACAAGTTGGGACATTCCCGATCCAAGCTGACAAGACTGTGCTCTCACCCCCTGTCCCAGGCTTGTTCTACATGATCCGAGCTGATTGGAGTCGGCATCGCTCCTTCTCCAAGGCTTGATCCCATTTGCATCTTAGCCAAAAGGCCGAGATGCCACTTTTAAAAATTACTTCAAATGATGCCGAAATGTAACCTAATGACTTCAACCAAGTGCAGCATGTCGACACTACACTTGATCTGAGCCAAAAGGCCAAGAAACAGTGGTCTGCGAGGAATTATTCCCGTTCGTTTCCCTGCACTCTTATCTGCTGCTTGAGTTGCCAGCGTTGTGAGGTTGACTGGGAATGAAATCTCTGTCTTTCTGTACAGCCTTGCGAGATCATTGACAGTCAGTACTGAGGGAGTGCCACACTGTCAGAGGGTCAATGCTGAGGGAGTGCTGCACTGCCAGAGGGTCAGTGCTGAGGGAGTGCCGCACTGCCAGAGGGTCAATGCTGAGGGAGTGCCGCACTGTCAGAGGGTCAGTGCTGAGGGAGTGCCGCACTGCCAGAGGGTCAGTGCTGAGGGAGTGCCGCACTGCCAGAGGGTCAGTGCTGAGGGAGTGCCGCACTGCCAGAGGGTCAATGCTGAGGGAGTGCCGCACTGTCAGAGGGTCAGTGCTGAGGGAGTGCCGCACTGCCAGAGGGTCAGTACTGAGGGAGTGCCGCACTGCCAGAGGGTCAATGCTGAGGGAGTGTCGCGCTGTCAGAGCTCTCCCCAGTGTCCTGTAACCGATATTTATCAGTGAATCAATATCAGGAAAAAGAAAAACAGATCAATTTGGGTCTTTGTCACATTGTGTGGGATTTTGCTGTGCACAAAATGTCTGCCGTTTCCTCCATATTCCAGCAGTGAACTCACTCTGTCATTGGCTGCTAATGGCAGTGGGGTGTTCTGGGTTTGTGGGCAGTGTTGGAGGGATGCCAGTCGATATATTTTTGAGGGGTTTTGTTGAGTAAACGCCACCTTTTCTCCTGTTTTTTTGTTCAGCAGTTGGAGCCACAGCCTCCCCACCGCCTCTGAAAGCTGCAGCCCCTCAGCCCACTCCCTCCAGGAAAGCTGCACCAGCCAGCAGCCCCTCTGTCAGGAAGAAGGTGAAGAAGCACCGGGGAGGGTCCGAGGAGCCCGTTGAATTTCACCGCATTCTGGAGGGGACAGTCTTCGTCTTGAGTGGCTTCCAGAATCCATTCCGCTCGGAACTGCGGGACAAGGCTCTGGAAATGGGAGCTAAGTACCGGAGTGACTGGACCCCTGACAGCACCCACCTCATGTATGTAACTGAGGCCCCCTTCCACCAGGGGTGCAGGGGGAAGAGGAACAGGAGGAGGCCCCATTCAGCCCCCTGTTACACAGGAACAGGAGGAGGCCCCATTCAGCCCCTCGAGCCTGTTACACAGGAACAGGAGGAGGCCCCATTCAGCCTCTCAAGCCTGTTACACAGGAACAGGAGGAGGCCCCATTCAGCCCCCTGTTACACAGGAACAGGAGGAGGCCCCATTCAGCCCCCTGTTACACAGAAACAGGAGGAGGCCCCATTGAGCCCCTCGAGCCTGTTACACAGGAACAGGAGGAGGCCCCATTCAGCCCCCTGTTACACAGGAACAGGAGGAGGCCCCATTCAGCCTCTCAAGCCTGTTACACAGGAACAGGAGGAGGCCCCATTCAGCCCCTCGAGCCTGTTACACAGGAACAGGAGGAGGCCCCATTCAGCCCCTCGAGCCTGTTACACAGGAACAGGAGGAGCCCCATTCAGCCCCTCGAGCCTGTTACACAGGAACAGGAGGAGGCCCCATTCAGCCTCTCGAGCCTGTTACACAGGAACAGGAGGAGCCCAGGAGGGGACATGGAAGTTTGGAGGCCAGGGCAAAGGTCGACATGTTGGTTTGAAATTCAATGAAGAGACAGTTCCTGAGTCAAAGATGGCCAGTTGATATTTGTCTGTAAATAGTTGGAGTTGCTCAGAGTGGTGGGTTCTGCCTGGTTCAGGTATAGGTTCTTCCCTCTCTCTCTCTCTCTCTCTCTGTCTCCATCCTCACTATTTCTCGCCCCGTCTCGCCCCTCCTCGCCCCCTCCCCCTCACCCCGTCTCGCCCCCTCCCTTCCCCCCCTCCCTCGCTCCCCCTCTCTCTCACTCCCTCACACTCTCTCTCTCTTGTTCATAGCTGTGCGTTTGCCAATACGCCCAAGTACACCCAGGTCAAGTCCCAGGGAGGATGTGTTGTCCGGAAGGATTGGATCCTGGACTGCTACAAGAGGAAGCAGCGCCTCTCCCACAAGCGGTAGGTGTTGGGAAGCACTCGGGTTTGATAATCTATGCTGTAATGCGATGGGCAGGCTTGGCACGTCGTAGGTTGATGGTAACTTGCATTTTGACAGCATCTTTACCATGGTAACCATCTCCACGGTACCTCAGAGGAATGATTATAAATGTGTCTTAAGAAATGGTGTGAGATGAAGGCTTTCAGATTATTTGATTTGGTTTATTGTCACATGTAATTGTGCACAGTCAAAAGTATTGTTTCTTTGCGCGCTCTGCAGGCAAAGTATATCTTTCATAGAAAGGGAAAGGACAGTGTGTAAAACGTAGTGTTACAGTAAATAGGGTGTAAAGATCAACTGAATGTGAGGTAGGTCCATTCAGAAGTCTAATGGCAGCAGGGGAGAAGCTGTTCTTGAGTCGTTTGGTATGTGACCTCAGACTTCTGTATCTTTTTCTCAATGGAAGAAGGTGGAAGTGAGAATGTCCGGACTGCGTGGGGTCATTAATTATGCTGGCTACTTTTCTGAGGCAGTGGGAAGTGTCGACAGAGTCAATGGATGGGAGGCTGGTTTGTGTGATGGTTTGGGCTTCGTTCATGACGTTTTGTAATTTCTTGCGGTCTTGGGCAGAGCAGGAACCATACCAAGCTGTGATACAACCAGAAAGAACGCTTTCTATGGTGCATCTGCAAAACTTGGTGAGGGCTTTGGGTGACATGCCAAATTTCTTAGTCTTCTGAGAAAGTAGAGACATGGGTGGGCTTTTTTAACCTGAGTCATTGGGACCAGTTTGGGGGAGGAGGAACCTGTACAAACTGGAGGGTTTACACCTGGGCAGATGTCCTTGGGTTGGGGAGGGGGTTCTTCTTAGAGTGGTTGGGGAGGGTTTCAACTAATATGGCAGAGGGATGGAAACTTTTGTGAGGATTCAGAGCAGTGGGACTGGGTGTTGTGCAATGAGAAAGGATTAGTTGGCAGTCTAGTTGTGAGAGAACTCTTGGGGATGAATGACCATAATCTGATTGAATCTCTTGTCAAGGTGGATAATGATGCAGTTGATTCTGAGACTAGGGTCCTGAACCTCAATAAAGGTAGCTATGATGGTATGAGACATGGATTGGCCATGACGGACTGGGAAACATTGCCTGTCCACTGTCCTTCCTTTCAGTAACGGCAGGGATTTAAGGAACAAATAGGTCAACTCCACACATGGTTTATTCCTGTTTGCCGCAAGAGTGGTAAGGGAATTGTGGCCAAATTATGGCTTACAAGGACAATTAGAGATAGTGTGACATTCTAGGGAGAAGCATACAAATTAACATGATCGTAATGAATGGTGAAGCAGGTTTGAAGGGCCGAATGGTCTACTTCTATTTTCGATGTATGTTTCTGTGTACATGAGGAGATATTAGCGTCAGATGACCAAATGCTTGTTCAAAGGGGTCAGTTTTTAAGAAGCATCTGAAAGGAGGAGAGAAAGAGACGGAGGGTGGGAATGAGAGAAGGGGACGTGTGGAGTGAGGCAGGGAGGTAGATAAAGAGGTGGTGAGGTTTAGGGAAGGAATTCCAGAGCTTAGGTACCCCACCCCCTTTCCGGCTTCTGGCAGCCAAAGGCACAGCTGCCAATGGTGGAGCGATGGGAATCGAGGGATGCTCAGAATTGAAGGAACGCAGAGATCCCGGAGGGTTAATACAATGTAAGAAATTGCAGCAGGAGAGGACCATTCGGCCCCTTGAGCCTGCTCTGCCACTCAATACTATCACAGCTGATTGCGAGCTTCAGCTTCATGTTTCAGCCGATCCCCTGTATCCCTTAATTCCCGGAGAGACCAAAGCTCTGTCCATCCCAGTCTGAAATGAGTGTGACTTTGGGAGCACCCACAATCCTCTGGGGTCGAGAATTCCAAAGATTCCCAACCTCTCGAGTGAAGACATTCCTCCCCATCCCAGTCCAAAATGACCGCCCCCCCCTTACCCTGAGATTGTGTCCCCATGCAGTTTATATTCCCTGACTGGGGGAGACAGTCCCTCAGCGACTATGTTTCAGTCAGATCCCCTATTCAAAACTCCAGAGAATATCAACCTCCAATTTACACAGCTTCACAGAACCATCCCTCATCCCAGGGTTCAATCTGGTGACCCCTTGCTGCACCCCGTCCAAAGCAAATATATCTTTCCTCAAATATAGAAAACAAATGGGAATAGGGAGTGGGTGGGGGACAGGGGGAGTGGGCGGGGAGGGGGGAGCGGGGGTTGAGTGGGTGGGGGACTGGGGGCAGCAGGTGGGAATGGGGAGGCAGCGGCTGGGGAATGGAGAGAGCGGGCGGGGGATGGGGCTGCGTTGGGGATTGGGGGAGTGGGTGGGGGACGGGGGTGCGTGCAGGACGGGGGAATGGGTGTGGGACGGAGGGAGCGAGGGTGGGACAGGGAGTGGGCTATGGCAAGGAGGATGAGAGTTTTAATATTGGGACCTCTGTGTTTCAGTTATTCCAACAAGGGTTGCTTTCAAAGCTTGTTGTTGGATGTTACGGTGCTTTGGGATGTTGGCACATGTACAGCGACACAGATACACTAACCCATATAGAAAGAGACAGACACACAGGCGTGTACGCACATATGTATGACATAAATGTGCTCATAGACACAGGCATGTATGCACAGACATGTGACATGGATGTACACACAGATGTGTGACACATGTTCACACAGACGTGTGTCCAATACGTAGAGATAGATGCCACCAATGTAGAAGCCGCTGAAGATTTGACTGTTGTGTTGTACCACATGGTGAATCAGAGAGCAGCTTACTGCTGGTGAAGCTCCAGCTCTGATTATCAGCTCACCATCCCGTACACACTCTCATACACGCTGAATATTTTAAACCTTTACAAAGATTGGAAGGCTTTGTGTGTTTGTCTCAATTTCTGATCTCATGTCTTGCAGCCAATGTCCCCCTCCCCTGCCCCCGTCCCCTGCCCCCGTCCCCTGCCCCCGTCCCCTGCCCCCGTCCCCTGCCCCCGTCCCCTGCCCCCCTCCCCTGCCCGCTCTCCCTCCTCCACGCCAGCCCCCTCCCGCTCCGCCTACCCGCCCTCACCCCCGCCCTGCCTGCCTCTCCCCCGTTCCAGCTCTCTTTCTCTCTCCCTGTCTCTCCCTCTCCCTGTCTCTCCCTCTCCCTGTCTCTCCCTCTCCCTGTCTCTCCCTCTCCCTGTCTCTCCCTCTCCCTGTCTCTCCCTCTCCCTGTCTCTCCCTCTCCCTGTCTCTCCCTCTCCCTGTCTCTCCCTCTCCCTGTCTCTCCCTCTCCCTGTCTCTCCCTCTCCCTGTCTCTCCCTCTCCCTGTCTCTCCCTCTCCCTGTCTCTCCCTCTCCCTGTCTCTCCCTCTCCCTGTCTCTCCCTCTCCCTGTCTCTCCCTCTCCCTGTCTCTCCCTCTCTCGTTCTCTCCCTGTCTCTCTTTCTCTCCCTCTCTTTCTCTCTCTGTCTCTGTCTCTCTCTGTCTCTGTCTCTCTCTCTGTCTCTGTCTCTCTCTCTGTCTCTGTCTCTCTCTCTCTCTCTCTCTGTCTCTCTCTCTGTCTCTCTCTCTCTCTGTCTCTCTCTCTGTCTCTCTCTCTCTCTCTGTCTCTCTCTCTCTGTCTCTCTCTCTCTCTCTCTCTCTGTCTCTCTCTCTCTGTCTCTCTGTCTCTCTCTCACCGCCCCCTCTACACTGACACATCCACTCCTCGAATTGTAGCTTCAAAGGCTGCTGTGTTTTAATTACCCATGCGAAATGCAAATTTTAAATAAGGATTGGGCAGTTTGTGTAGACAATGAGAGGAGCAGTGTTTTTCTATTTAGGGGTGAGTGTGTAGAGGATGAGAGCGTTCGCACTCAGTTCCACATTGATATGCAATGAACACCTGGCAGTGAAAAGCAGCTCTCGCTGAGATTCGAACAGCACCAATGCCTCACTCTCCAGCTAGACAAACAGCATGTCCCAAACTGCAGCCTGCTGCTTTCAGTCAACAGAAAACAGTGACATTAAAACAACACAACAGTCTGGGACTCAGCCGATATTCAAACAAAAAACACTTGAACGTAAATAACATCTTCCTCCACCAGCCCACTGCAAAATGCTTCACATCCTCTCCGGAACTTTCCACAGTGAGGTCACTGCTGTAGAAAACACTGCAGCCACCTTGCACAGCAAGATCCCAATCAGCGATGTGACAATGACCAGATCAGTTGTTATTCTGGTGTATCAAAAGTCCCCTTCCACAAATCCCTTACATCCTCAGCACTCACCCTCTGACAGTGCGGCACTCCCTCAGCACTGACCTCTGACAGTGCGGCACTCCCTCAGCACTGACCTCTGACAGTGCGGCACTCCCTCAGCACTGACCCTCTGACAGTGCAGCACTCCCTCAGTACTGACCCTCTGACAGTGCGGCACTCCCTCAGTACTGACCCTCTGACAGTGCGGCACTCCCTCAGCACTGACCCTCTGACAGTGCGGCACTCCCTCAGTACTGACCCTCTGACAGTGCGGCACTCCCTCAGCACTGACCCTTTGACAGTGCGGCACTCCCTCAGCACTGACCCTCTGACAGTGCGGCACTCCCTCAGCACTGACCCTTTGAGTGTCAGCCACAATTTTTCTGCTCAGTGGGACTTGCACAATTTAATAATAATGGATAAAAGCAAATTACTGCGGATGCTGAAATCTGAAACCAAAGGAGAAAATGCTGGAAAACCTCAGCAGCTTTGGCAACATCTGTAAGGAAGGAAAAAGTCTAGAAGTTCTGACAAAGGGTCATGTGGACCTGAAACGTCAGCTGTTTTCTCTCCTTACAGACACTGCCAGATCTGCTGAGATTTTCCAGCATTTTCTTGTTGCATTAATGATAATGGTCCTGTTGTTGCTGGTTCTTTTCCCAGTGCGTCACTGCGCCATGGTTGTTTGATGTTTGAAGAATTGTGCATATGCGCGTGTGTCCTGTATGTATCTTCTACAGTGTTGTATGATTACGTCACTGAGTCAGAATCCTAGAGCTCCCTCCCTCACGGCACCCTGGGAGCACCTTCACCACACGGGACTGAAACTGTTCAAGAAGAAACCCCATCACCACCTTCTCAAGGGCCGTCTTGGAATGGACAGTAAATGTCAGCCTTGCCAGAGACCCCGAAAGTCCCAGACAACAATGAACAAATTCAAGAGTTTGCTGCTTTTAATCATGTATCACCGGCTTAATTTTGGGACAGGTACCTTTTGGATGGTCCGGAGACGAGCAGTGAAGGTTCTGACATGGAGGAGGAAGATTCCACTGACCGCCTGTCATCTCGGTCTGATGCTGCCTTGGGTAGAAAGGTATATGTGTGTGTCCATGAACAAAATCAGGCGGAACCCCCCATTCACCACCGCACCCCCCCCCCCCCCGCCGCAACCAATCGAGTCTGTTACATAGGAACAGAAGAAGGCCCCATTCACCCTGCCGCCCCCCCCCCCCCCCCCGTCCCCCAAGCCTGTAACACAGGAACGGGAGGAGGCCCCATTCAGCCTCTCGAGCCTGTTACACAGGAACAGGGGGAGGCTCCATTCAGCTCCCTCAAGCCCATCCTGCCATTCACTATGATTGTAAGAAGTTTCTCAATACCAGGTTAAAGTCTAACAGGTTTACTTGGTAGCATGGGCTTTCAGAGCACTGCCCCTTCATCAGGTGAGTGGGAGTTGTGTTCACAAACAGGGCATATGTAGACACAGACCCAACTGCAAGATAATGGTTGGAATGCGATTCTTTACAGGTAATCAAGTCTTTACAGGTACAGACAATGTGAGTGGAGAGAGGGTTAAGCACAGGTTAAAGAGATGTGTATTGTCTCCAGACAGGACAGTTCGTGAGATTTTGCAAACCCAGGCAAATTGTGTGGGTTACAGATAGTGTGACATGAACCCAAGGCTGTCCTCATGTGCGGAACTTGGCTTTCAGTTTCTATTGGATATTCCTCTATACCATATCACTTCTTACTCATTTAATTGTCTAAATGCTTTTTAAAAAACATTGTATCCACCTCTACTACTACTTCTAGCAGCTTGTTCCAGACACTCACCACTCTCTCTGTGAAAAAATTGCCCCTCTGGACCCTTTTGTATCTCCCTTCTCACCATAATGCTATGCCCTTTAGTTTTAGACTCCCCTATCTTTGGGAAAAAATGTTGACTATCTCGCAGATCTATGCCCCTCATTATTTTATAGACCTCTATAATATCGCCTCTAAGTCTCCTATGCCCCAGAGAAAAAAGTCCCAGTCTATCCAGCCTCTCCTTATAACTCAAACTTGAGGCTGTCTATGATCATGTGCTGCAGAGTGGCATATTGGAAAGTCCAGGGCTACATCCTGGGAGGGGTCAGCCTGGTGCAATGAGGAAAGGTCACAGTCTAAGGTCCTCCTGCTATAATAATGCTTTGGTGGTGTTTCTGAATGATGCTGAGAGGTTGTTTTCCCTTTGTAGGAGAGTCTGGGACCAGAGGGAATACCTCAAAGGGGGTCATTGAACACCGAGATGAGGAATTTCTTCTCTCAGAGGGAGGTGAATCTGTACAATTCTTTACCACAGAGGGCTGTCGACACTGGGTCATTAATCATAGAATCCCCACAGTGAAGAAGGAGGCCATTCAGCCCATCCAGTCTGCACTGACAACAATCCCACCCAAGCCCTATCTCCGCAACTCCACGTTTTTATCCTTCTAGTTCCCCAACACTAAGGGCAAATTTAGCATGACCGATCAACCTTACCTGCACATCTTGGGACATTGAGGGATAATTTAGCATGGCCAATTCACGTAACCTGCACATCTTTGGACTGTGAGAGAACCGGAGCACCCGGAGGAAACCCACGCTGACACAGGGAGAATGTACAGACTCTGCACAGACTGTGACCCCAGGCCGGAATTGAAACAGTGTCCCTGGCACTGTGAGGCAGCAGTGCTAAGTATCTGCCGCCCCCCTTAAGTATGTTTAAGGCTGAGATTGACATTTTTAATCAGTAAGAGAGTGGAGGGGTTATGGGGATAAGATGGGAGAGTGGAGTTGAGGATTATCACATCAATCACTCACATCTCATCAAATAGCAGAGCAGATTTGATGGGCTGAATGGCCTACATCTGCTACTATCTCACGGTCTTCGACATGTTTTATGACTTATTGTAGGTGTCATGAGCCACGTCTCATAGTATATTAAGAGAAACCAATCACATCATTAAAACATTCAGTACTGAACTTCTGAATAAAGTATACTTTTGGGAGCAATTGGTGGGGTAAAAGCAGCCAGTTACTTTAGAGACACAGGATAGGTTTGATGGGCCAAATGGCCGTATGTTTGTACTATTGTCTGTGTTCCAGTCTGTGATACGGGCTCTGTTTCTGATCCTGACCTGGGAGTGTTGTTACCAATCTCTGTGCTCCGCCACTGCAGGTCTCACCGGAGCAGCTTCGCAAACCGCCCGCTAAGGAGCCCAGAACCAATCCCCGGCAGGAGGAGACATGGCGATCCGGCCAGGAAGAGGAGGAGGTGGGAGCCAGTACCTCCCGGAGCGCACCTAGACCTCTGACCCCAGATGAGGACTACGGAGGCTCCACGGATGAAGATTCACCAGGTTCAGAGTCTGGCGGGGGGGCGGGGGGGGGGGGGGGGGGCGATCTATTATTGTCACACGTATTAACGTACAGTGAAAAGTATTGTTTCTTGCGCACTATACAGACAAAACATACCATTCATAGAGACAGAAAGGAGAGAGTGCAGAATGTAGTGTTATAGTCACAGCTTGGGCGTGGAGAGTGATCAACTAAATGCAATGCAGGTCCATTTAAAAGTCTGATGGCAGCAGGATTGCACTTGAGCTTTATCACCTCTCTAACCTCCTTGCTGTCCTTGGAGCAGAGAAGATTCAGGGGGAGATTGAATCAAGGTGATCAGAATCACAAGGTGGGGTGGTTTGGCTGGAGTGAATGAGGAGAAAATGTTTCCAGTGACAGGATACTTGGTAACCAGAGGGGACGCAGATTGAAGACAATTCGGAAAAGAATCGGGAGGGGGTGTTGAGGGGGAAGATGAGGAGAATTTTACTTTTTACACATGGTGAGTTGTTGTGATCTGGAAGGTCATAGAATCCTTACAGTGCAAAAGAAGGCGATTTGGCCCATCGAGTCTGCTCCGAGAACAATCCCACCCAGGCCCTATCCCTGTAACCTGCATATTTCCCCTGTTAATCTCCCTGAAACTAAGGGTCATTTTAGCGTGGCCAATCAACCTAACCTGCAATCTTTGGACTGTGGGAGGAAATCGAAGCACCTGGGCAAAACCCACACAGACACGGGGAGAACATACAAGCTCCACACAGACAGTGACCCAAGCTGGGAATCGAACCCAGGTCCCTGGCGGTGTGACACGGCAGTGCTAACCACTGTGCCACCGTGGCACTGCCTGAATGGATGTTGGCAGCAGATTCAGTAGGAACTTTCAAAAGGGGTAAACACCGGAGGGGGAAAAATGAGTGGGAATGTGGAGAGATGGGGTGTAATTCAGTCTTACAAGGAGCCAGCATGGGAATGATGGGCTGAATGGCCTTGTTCACTGCTGCAGCAGTTGTGCTTCTACACATGGTGTAAACTGAACTTCCTGTGATATCAAACTGAGATTTGATTTTTGTAAAGCTAGCTCACATCAAACATAGAACATTACAGCGCAGAACAGGCCCTTCGGCCCACGGTGTTGCGCCGACCAATTAAAAAGCAATGACCCTCTAACCTAAACCAATCCCTTTCCATCCATAAACCTATCCACGGATCTCTTAAACGCCCCCAAACTAGGCGCGTTTACAACTGCAGCAGGCAGGGCATTCCAATCCCTCACCACCCTCTGGGTAAAGAACCTACCTCTGACATCTGTCCTATAACTACCCCCCCTTAATTTAAAGCTATGCCCCCTCGTGCTAGCTTTCTCCATCCGAGGAAAAAGGCTATCACTGTCCACCCTATCTAAACCTCTAATCATCTCATATCTTATAAACAAGCCCGGTGATTCCAAGGTGTGAAAGTGGATTCTTCGTTTAGTTTGTTATTTCTTTGTGTTTTGAAGCAGTTGGTGGGAAGAGTTTTGACGATGACTCTGGCTGTGACACAGAGGATGAACTCAAGAGGTGGGTGTATTTTGTGATAAACCCGGCACGTCAAGCTGCTGAGCTGTAACTTGCGTTTATATAGCAGCCAGATTGCAGTAAAACACTTCACAGCGGAGAGGATTTGACCCCTGCCGTACGGGGAGATCAAACAGATCAGTTTTCACAAGCATTCTATTGGACAGAGAGGTGGAGAGATTTAGGGAGGGAATTCTGGAGCTGAGGGCTCCCCCCCAGGCTGCTGAAGGCATGGTCGCCAATGGCGGAGCAATGGGAATTGGGGGATGATCAATAGACCAGAATTGGAGGAGCGCAGAGATCTCAGAGAGTTGTAGGAGCTGGAGGAGGTTATGGAGATAGGGACGGGTGTAGGGACTGGAGGAGGTTACAGAGATAGGGACGGTTGCAGGGGTTGGAGGAGGTCACAGAGATAGGGAGAGCTGTAGAGGCTGGAGGAGGTTACAGAGATAGGGAGGGATATAGGGACTGGAGGAGATTATAGAGTTAGGGAGCATTGTAAGGGTTGGAGGATGGAGAGGTCTCTACAAGCCTCCCTATCTCTGTAATCTCTGCCAGCCCCCTGCAACCTTCCGAGATTTCTGCACTTCTCTAATACCGGCCTCTTGAGCATCCTCCAATTCCCATCTCTCTGCCATTGGCAGCCGTGCCTTCAGCTGTCTTTGGGAGGATCTAAGCTCTGCAATTCCCTCCCTAAACTGCTCCACCTCTCTTTCTTCTTTAAAGATGCTCCTTACAATCCAATCTATTTGATCGAGCTTTTGTTCCCCTGTCCCCAATATCTCCTTACATATGCTCAGTGTCAGAATTCTAGTTGATATTTCTATTGTGCCAGGGAAGTGGATTTACCACGTGGGAGATGTTTCCAGCTGCCAGTTTCTGTGTGTGATGAGCTTGTGTGTCTTTGAGCTGTTGTTCTTGCCAGTGTGGATTTTACTCGGCTGAAATTCTCTCACTACCCAGGGTACAGGAGCACCATCAGAAGAAACACAAGGCGCTGACAACAGAAGAGAGTGATCCTTATGCCGGCTCCACAGATGAGAATACAGATGTGGAGGAGAGTACTAGCGGAGATGTGGAACTGCCCATCCCTGAGCTCCCTGGTGAGTCCTCCTCTCTCTGGGGTCCCTAAGAGTCGACACTGGGCAAAGATTTATCCCAAACCCCCGGTGATGGGTCCAGGGAGAAGGTGCCACCCAGTCTCCGTCTCAGGATGGCTGACCCATGTTTGTTCTCCACCTGAGTCTTGTTGAGGCAAATAGAAAAGAGCACAGGAACAGACCCTTTGGCCCTCCAAGCCCTCACGGATCATGATGCCTACCTAAATTAAAAGCGTGTGCACTTACAGAGTCCATATTCTTCTGTTCCCATCCTATTCCTGTATTTGTTTAGTTGCCCCTTAAATGCCGTGATTGTACCTGCTCCCACCACCTCCCCAGGCAGTGGGTACTAGACATTCACCACTCTCTGTGTAAAAGACTTGCCTCACACATCTCCTCTAAACTTTTCCCCCCGCATCTTAAACCTATGTCCCCTAGTACTTGACTTTTTTACCCTAGAAATGAGCAGCTGACTATCCACTCAGTCCATGCCACTGATAATCTTGTAGACCTCTATCAGGTCACCCCTCAACTCTGTCGTTCTAGTGAGAACAAACCAAGTTTATCCAGCTCTCGTCACAGCTAATCAACATCCTGGGAAACCTCTTTTGTACCCTCTCCAAAGCATTCACATCTTTTTGGGAGTGTCGATACGTTTAAGGGGGAAGCTGAATTTGATTTGATTTATTATTGTCACACATATTGGGACACAGTGAGAAGTATTTTTTCTTGTGTGCTATACAGCACACCGTTCATAGAGAAGGAAAGGAGAGGGTGCAGAATTTAGTGTTTTAGTCACAGGTAATGTTAGAGAAAGATCATCTTAATGTGAGGTAGGTCCATTCAAGAGACTGACAGCAGCAGGGAAGAAGCTGTTCTTGAGTCGGTTGGTACCTGACCTCAGACTTTTGTATCTTTTTCCCAATGGAAGAAGGTGCACGAGAGAATGTCTGGGGTGCATGGGGTCCTTAATTATGCTGACTGCTTTTCCTGAGGCAGCGGGAAGTATAGACAGGGTCAATGGATGGAGGCTGGTTTGCGTGATGGACTGGGCTACATTCACGACCTTTTGTAGTTTCTTGCAGTGTTGGTCAGGCCAGGAATCATACCAAGCTTGAAACATTCGAAACAAGTGAGGGAGAAAGGAATACAAGGATATGATGATGGGTGTGAGTTAAGAGGGGGATGGCTCATGTGGAGGTATTGTTTTCATTCATTATTGAATTGTGGGTGTTGCCCATCTCTAATTGCCCCTTGAGAAGGGATTCAGCGTTGGTGATGCCATTGAATGTCAAGGGGCAATGGTTAGATTCTCTCTTGTTGGAGTTGGTCATTGCCTGCACTGGTGTGGTCTGAATGTTACTTGTGTCTTAATCTGTGTGAGCCTGGATGTTGTCTGGGTCTTGTGTTCCTAGTAAGAGGTCTCACAACACCAGGTTAGAGTCCAACCAGTTTATTTGATAGTAATCTTACCGGCATCTCTACATCTTGTGTTCCTACCAGCATTGATTGGATGGAATGAATGGCCTAAACATGTGCCATAAATCCTACATAAAGGGATACAATTAATGATGTGGCTACAGTTTGGAAGTGAAGTAGTTAATTAGTTAAATTGTGCTTTGGGATGTCTAAAGGATATGTCTGGCGCTAAGTAAATGCAAGTTTGAGACTTTTGTTATCATCGTGTGTTATAGTTAGCATCACAATAACATATCCTGATCTGTCTTTGTGAAGAATATTGCACAGCTGCAACTTTTAATTTTTTTATGCTTTGATTAAGGTGATAAAAGGGTTATTTTTCTCCAGTTCTCCCTGTACACTGTGTGTCGACCATCAAAGGACAGATTATTTTTCCTCTGGGTGTGTTTACTGGGGAAATTGGGTAGATAAGGAAATCTTGTCAAGTTGGCCTTCCATGTTTGATGTTATCTGACCAATTTGCTCAGGGCATGGCTTTTATTCAAATCATTTTTATTTTGAAAGTAGTGTAAAGATTTTGCAGTGAGCACAGTGACTGGTGCTGAGGGTAGCTTGTGACAGTGGCTCAGGGGATTGGAACTGAATTCTGGACTGAACGCGGTGTGTGGTCAGGAACTTGTAACACCAGGACCGTTCCCCAAGTGTTAGGAGGAGATGATTAGGACAGGAATGTTTAGACTGAGGGAAGCAGTGCCTCAGCAGTGTCACTCGAAGAGCCTTGCGTTTATAAAGAAGGAACAGGCCCTTTGGCCCACTGAGCCTGCACTGACACATGACACCTTCCTAAACTGAAGACCTTTTGCCTCCAAGTAGTCCACTTCCCTCTGTTCCCTGCCCATGCAGAGGAATATTTGAAAAGGGAAGATCATGAGGGTTGAAGGAAGGGAGGGAGGTGGAATGAATCTAGTTATCTGTTAAGATGCCTCTTAAATGTTGCTATTGTATCTGCTTCTACCACATCCTCTAGCAGTGCATTCCAACACTCACCACCCTCTTTAAAAAAAAAGTCCTGTCCCCCTCATCCCCTTTTAGGTTAAACCTGAGTCCCCTAATAATTGACATTTCTACTCTGGGAAAAAGACTCCAACTATCCATTCTATCCTTGCCTGTCATCATTTTGTAAATTATAGAGTAATGCTGACAGCAGGAAGCCCTTTGGCCCATCTTCCAAAGAACTAACCACCTAATCCCGCTTTTCCCCTGCCAAGCCAAGTTCCTTATTTCTCTGCATCAAAAGAACTGTCTTCACAGAATGGATGCACAAGGCCATTCAACTGGCTTTGTGAAGGACTTCACTGAATCCCACTGCCCTAACCACACCACCCCACCCCCACTCCCACTCCCACAGCTCTGTTCAATTTTCCTCTTCAGATAAGAATTCCTTTCTAATTGGATATTCTGAATTGAACCTTCAATTAATCCATGTCGCTAAACTCACTCCTCCCAGGAACCGTTCTCGTGTGAATTTTCCCTGCATCCGTGTGGAGTCTTCCCATTCTTCCTCAAGTGTGATTGCCAGTATGCTAGTTGAGGCTGAACTGATGTTTTTTAAGCAAGTTGAATATAGCCTCCTTGCTTTCGTATTTAATGCCCACATTAATTCACCCCAGGATGCTGTTTAGAACAAAGAACAACCCAGCACGGGAAACAGGCCCTTCGGCCCAACGAGCCCGCGCCGCCGCATCACCCTACACCTATTCTACCCTGCATGTCTACGAATGGAACCCTACTCAGTCAGATTCAGGGAAGAAATAGTGTCAATTTGGTAAAAACCGATTAGCCTAAGAGCACATCTTTGGGGTATGTGCTGAGTACTTCAGCATGAGCTGGCCGTTGAGGGCAGGACAGTTCTCTTCTGGTTATCGAAGGAATATTTGAGAAAGGAAAACCATTGGAATATTGAAGGAAGGGAGGGAGGTGGGATGAGTCTCGTCAGCTGTCTCGGAATATTCTGTGTGGGTGGAATAGCCTCTGGGAGATGGTGGAGGCAGAGACGGAGAAGGTGAATGATTTCAAAAGGAAATTGGATGGGAACTGGAGGGGATTGGGCGGCACAGTGGCTAGCACTGCTGCCTCACAGTTCCAAGGACTCAGTTCAATTCCCGGCTTGGGTCACTGTCTGTGTGAAGTTTGCATGTTCTTCCCGGCTGCTCGAGTTTCTTCCCAAAGTCCAAAGATGTTCAGGTTAGGTTGATTGGCCATGCTAAATTGACTATTTTCAGAGTGGTGGAAATAGCTGGGTCACAGGAACAGGGTGGGATTGTTGTCAGTGCAGGCTTGATGGGCTTAATGGCCTCCTTTGTACTGCAGGGATTCTATGAAATTAATTTGCTGGGAGGTCGGGGGAGAGACTGACTGGATTGTAGAGGGATGGCAGGGATTCAATGGACTAAATGGCCTTCACGTGCACTGGAAGGGCTTTAAACTGGAACCCAGTCACTGCGGAGTGGTTCCATCAATCATTTAAAGGGGGTGTGGAGGGGGAAGCTGGATAAATCCATGAGGGGGAAGGGGATTGAAGGATCTGGAGATGGGGGAGTGGGAGGAGGCTGGTGTGGAGCAGGAACAAGGGCAAGATGGGCTAACTGGCTGTATTGTGGAACAGATGTCTGCAACTCTAAAACATCTTTACATTCTTGTTCCATTCAGCTCTGATTTGGGAAATGACAGATTGGTCTTTACCCATTGTGCTGTTGGTTAATGAAAGGATCTGTGCAAATTTTCAGTGTATTTATTCCATATGGCGATGATCGGTGTTCTTGGACTCTGCATGTTACACTTTCCTCGCCAAATCCTTTGGCCTTACCGCCAGACCCCGCTACCCTGTCTTTCTCACCCTGCCTCTCGTCCATTCTGTTTTCGACAGACCTGTTCTTAGGCAAACGCTTCCTCTTGTACGGAAAGTTCCCCAGCGGCGAGCATCGCATTTTAACCCGATACATCACCGCCTTCAACGGGTGAGTAGTCTGTTGTGGGACAGTGGACTCCCAGTGACATTGGGTTTATTCGAGGGCAGCAGCCAACGTCGGAGCCCTAGCTCTGGGGGAGGGAGAGGGGATTTACACTCTGGACTCCCATGTCAGAAGGAGGTAGGTTCTGGGCAGAGGGACTGTAAGCTCTTGTGAACAAGGAGAAGGATTGAGAGCGAGCAGCAGTTCCTGTGCAGCGAGGTAGGAAGTGGACATGTTTCATCCCCTGGTAGATTTTGCAGATTAGTTGATGAGGTGTTAACAGCCCCCGTTAATGTTTCTCGTGGTATCCCAGCTCAGTCTGCCCTCCCTGACTGCCTGGTGTCATGAATCTCCCCGACTGTAGGTCCACTCAAAGCTTCTCCTGCTGGAAAATTAACTGCTTACTGCCGAGTCCAGACGTTCATGCCCTGCCAACTAGACCAGCAGTTATTTAGTAATCTTGAGCTTGTGGATGTTTAAATCCCTCCCCACCTTGGACTATTCTAGCTCCCTACAAGATGGGGCTTCTCTGAAAGTAGGATTTTTAAAAAGCGGACTGAGAGGAGGCCATTTGGCCCCTCGAGCCTGCTGTCCCATTTGGTGGATTCAGGGCTGACCTACTTCCTCAACTCAACCTGCTCACTCTATCCCCACATCCCTTAGTGCTCAGAAATCTATTGATACACTGGGGGCAGCATGGTGGACCTGGATTCTATTCCTGGCTTGGGTCACTATCTGTGTGGAGTTTTCTCCCCACATCTGCATGGGTTTCCTCTGGGTGCTTCAGTTTCTTTCCACAGTCCGAAAGATGTGCTGGTTAGGTGCATTGACCATGCTAAGTTCTTCCTCAGTGTACCCGAACAGGCGCCAGAGTGTAGCGACTCAAGGATTTTCACTTAATTGTGATGTTAATATAAGCCTACTTGTGACACTAACAAATAAACTTGAACTCAGTGAAGGGGCACCTGTAATTCCTCTTCTTTGGGAGAGAGAATTACAAAGATTCAGCACCCTCTGAGTGAAGACATTTATTTTAGTCTCGGTCCAAAATGGCTGCATGCTGAGCTGCGGCTGTGGGGAGGACACAGAGAGTTTGCAACGAGATATATAAAGTCAGGTTAAGTGAGTGGGTGACGTGATGGCACATGGAGTATAACTTGGGGAAGTGCGAAGTTACGCACTCTGGCCACAAGGTACGTTTTTAAAAGATGTGAAACTTTTAAATGCTGATGTCAGAGAGACGAGTGGAGGGGATGCAGGTGCAGCAAGCAAAATGAGGAAGGTAAATGTTGTGTTGGCCTTTCCCACGGGGGGCTAAAGTACAGGGATAAAGAAGTCCTGCTACATTTGTACAGGGTTTTGGTGAGATCCCATCTGGAACAGTGCATGCTGTTTTGTTTTCTATATTTGAGGAAGGATATATTTGCTTTGGATGGGGTGCAGCAAGGGGTCACCAGATTGAACCCTGGGATGAGGGATGGTTCTGTGCAGCTGTGTAAATTGGAGGTTGATATTCTCTGGAGTTTTGAATAATGAGAGGGGATCCGACTGAAACATAGTCGCTGCGGGACTGTCTCCCCCAGTCAGGGAATATAAACTGCATGGGGACACAATCTCAGGATAAGGGGGGCGGGGGGGGGCGGTCATTTTGGACTGGGATGGGGAGAAATGTCTTCGTTTGAAAGGTTGGGAATCTTTGGAACTCTCTACCTCAGAGGATTGTGGGTGCTTCCAAGGTCAAACACATTTCAGACTGGGATGGACAGAGCTCTGGGAAAAAAGCAAATTACTGCGAATGCTGGAATCTGAAACCAGAAGAGAAAATGTGGAAAATCTCAATAGGTCTGGCAGCATCTGTAAGAAGAGAAAAGAGCTGACATTTCGAGTACTGATGACCCTTTGTCAAAGCATCATCTGGACTTGAAACGTCAGCTCATGTCTCTCCTTACAGATGCTGCCAGACCTGCTGAGATTTTCCAGCATTTGCTGTTTTAGATTTGGTCCCTCCGGGAATTACAGATTATGGGGAACGGGCGGGAAAACGGGAGTTGAGATCCAAGATGAGCTTTGATAGTACTGAATGGCGGAGCAGGCTTGATGGGCCGAATGGTCCACTCCTGCTGCTATTTCTAGCAGGAGGTCTCTCCGCTCGTCGAGTCCACTGAGACATAAAGAACAAAGAACAACACAGCACGGGAAACAGGCCCTTCGGCCCAATGAGCCTGCGTCGCCATCTTAACAATGTATTTTTCCTATACCTCCCTTGACCCGTGTCTATGCTTATGGTACCCCCATTGGAAACCAGATTCAGGGGAGAATAATTTAGGGACAATTTGTTACACCAATCAGCCTAAGAGCACATCTTCGGGTGTGGGAGGAAACCGGACCACCCGGAGGAAACCCACTCAACCACAGGGAGAATGCGCAAACTCTCACAGACACTGGCCCAAATCCATGTATCTGCACAGCTAGCAGTGATAGTCACTGAGCTGTTGTGGTGCCCATCTGCTGGTCCAGTTTTAAGCATACACAAACAACGCGAAGTACTCTTGAAACATCCAAGAGCTGCCCACGCACGACCCACTGTTTGCATGTCCCTCGTTAGACAACAAGGTGGACCGATGCACCTGCGGAGTAAAAGAGACAAAACATCAACACATGTAGCATTGGATTTCCAGGAATGTCCCGAGTCTCTGACCCTTATTTAAAACCATCTCCTATAACTCTCCATCCCTGTTTCGCTCATGTGCCTATCTAAGTAAACCTTAAACAAGTCCAGCGTGCCTGCCTCCACCACCTTACTTGGTAGTGCATTCCATATCTCCACGACCCCCTGTGTGAAAAACCTCCCTCTAGCATCCAAATTATACTTCTCCCCCCTCACCCTAAGCTCGTGGCCCCTCATGATATTTGTCTCCAATCTAGGAAAAAGCCTGCCACTGTTTATCTATACCCTTCATTATTTTATACACCTCTATCAGATCCCCCCTTAATCTCCGTCTTTCTAACGAAAAGAGCCCCAGTTTACCCAATCTTTCCTCATAACCCAGTCCTTCCATACCAGGCAGCATCCTGGTAAACCTCCTCTGCACTCTCTCCAGGGTCTCCACGTCCTTCTGGTAGTAAGGTGACCAGAACTGGACGCAGTACTCCAAATGTGGTCTAACCAACATTCTGTACAACTGTAGCATTAGACGCCAGCTCTTATACTCTATACCCCTTCCTATAAAGGCTAGCATACCGTAAGCTTTCTTCGCAATCTTCTCCACCTGAGTTGCCACCTTCAGAGACTTGTGCACTTGCACTCCCAGGTCCCTCTGCATTTCTGTACTCTTAATAGGTCTACCCTTTATCATGTAACTCCTCCCTGCATTATTCCTTCCAAAATGCATCACCTCGCATTTATCAGGATTAAATTCCATCTGCCATTTATCTGCCTTATATACCAGCCTATCTATATCCTGCTGTGTCACCTGACACTCCTCCTCACTATCCGCCAATCCTGCCATCTTTGTGTCATCTGCAAACTTGCTGATCACACCACATACGCCCTCTTCCAAGTTGTTTATATATATTACAAATAGAAGAGGTCCCAGTACTGAGCCCTGCAGCACACCACTGGTGACAGACCTCCAGCTGGAAAAGGACCCTGCCACTACTACTCTCTGTCTCCTGTTGCCTAGCCAGTTTTCAATCCATCTAGATTGTCACACCATGGCAGGAGAAACCGAGGAGTGAAGAGGTTTATAAAATGGAGCACCAGAATGCTGACCTGGTGTGTTTTTCCAGCCATGCCACACCTGGTGCAGATCGTGCCAATCCCAGAAAATTGTGCGCGGGCTTAAAAATGGGATTTGTGCCTGGCGCCTGACAGTTTACAATCTTCCCAGACCCTTTCTATTGGTGCAAACCAGATAGCGCCAAAAGGGCCGTGAGTCGAATTGGCATGAGATTGACTGGATTTCAAACTCATTAGCGTGTTCGGTACGTGATTGCTCCCCCCCCCCTCCCAAAATGTTCCCATCTCTCCAGCGGAACGTCACACGGGTGCAAATCACTACTGGTCCATTGAAGTGTGATCCAGGCAGTAGAATTGCAAGAGCGAGCGAGGAGGTATGAACCGCTTAGTGCCAACCTACAGGATGCAAAAGAGTATGTCAGATATTGCATCGTGTGGGGAGGGTGGGGGCCCTTCAAGGTCAATTTAAGGGGGAGTCAATTTAGAACAGAGTTGAACATAAGAAATAGGAGCAGGAGTAGGCCATCTAGCCCTTCGAGCCTGCCCCGCCATTCGATAAGATCATGGCTGATCTGTCGTGGCTCAGTTCCACCTTCCCGCCCTCTCCCCATAACCCTTAATCCCCTCTCTTATCAAAAACCCATCAACCCGCGTCTTAAAAATATTTAGCGAGGCAGCCTCCACCACTTCAACGGGCAGAGAATTCCAGAGATTCACCACCCTTTGAGTGAAGAAGTTCCTCCTCAACTCCGTTCTAAACCTCCCCCCCTTTATCTTGAGGCTGTGCCCCCTAGTCCTACTGTCTTTTTTGAGCAGGAAGAGTCTCTCCACTTCTATCCTATCCATCCCATTCATCATCTTATACGTCTCAATGAGATCTCCCCTCATTCTTCTAAACTCCAACGAGTACAAGCCTAGTTTATTCAGCCTCTCCTCATAGCTCAACCCCCTCAACTCCAGTATCAGCCTAGTAAACCTCCTCTGCACTCCCTCCAAGACCAAAATATCTTTGCGCAGGTGCAGCGCCCAAAACTGCACACAGTACTCCAGCTGCGGCCTCACCAATGCCCTGTACAGCCGCAGCAAGACCTCCCTACTTTTATATTCAATCCCCCTCGCTATGAAGGCCAGCATCCCATTCGCCTTCCTGACCACCTGCTGCACCTGCAAGCTGGGTTTTTGCGACTCATGCACAAGGACCCCAAGGTCCCTCTGCACCGTCGCCTGCTGCAGTTTTTCGCCACGTAAGTAATAGTCCTTCCTACCATTCTTCCTACCAAAGTGGACCACCTCACACTTGCCAACATTAAATTCAATTTGCCATTTTCTGGCCCATTCGCCCAGCCTATCTAGATCCTTCTGCAGACTCTCCACACCCTCCGCACAATTTGCCATTCCCCCAATCTTGGTGTCATCAGCAAATTTCGACACCCTGTACTCGGTTCCCTCCTCCAGATCATCTATATAAATGGTAAAAAGCTGAGGCCCCAGCACCGACCCCTGGGGCACTCCACTAGTCACCATCCGCCAATCCGAATAGCACCCGTTGACCCCCACTCTCTGCCTCCTATTTGACAACCAATCCTCTATCCACGCTAACACCCTACCCCCAACTCCATGTCCCTCGACCTTCTGCAATAACCTCTTGTGAGGTACTTTGTCAAACGCCTTCTGAAAATCCAGAAAGACCACATCCACCGGCTCTAGTGAATCTTTGGAATTCTCTGCCCATTGAAGCAGTGGAGGCTACCTCGTTAAATGCATTTAAGTCACAGGTAGATAGGTTTCTGACTAATAAGGGGATTAAGGGTTGTGGGGAACAGGCGGGTAAGTGGAATTGAATGACTATCAGATCAGCCATGATCTTATTGAATGGCGGGGCAGGCTCGAAGGGCTAGATGGCCTACTCCTGCTCCTATTTCTTATGTTCTTAGATACCTGTCCCTGTATCCCATGAGCCTTAACCTTTTCTACCAGCCTACCGTGAGGGACTTTGTCAAACGCCTTACTGAAATCCATATAGACGAATCAACGGCTCGTCCTTCGTCAACCGTTTTTGTCACCTCCTCAAAAAATTCTACCAGATTCGTAAGGCAAGACCTCCCCTGAACAAAGCCATGCTGCGTATCCCTAATCAGATCGCAATGCTCCAAATGCTTGTACATCCTATCCCTAAGAATTTTTTCCAACAACTTTCCTACCACTGACGTCAAACTCACCGGCCTATAATTACCAGGGTTATCCCTACTGCCCTTTTTAAACAGCGGTACCACATTAGCTATCCTCCACTCCTCTGGGACCTCACCTGTTTCCAAAGAAGAGACAAAGATTTGCGTCAGAGGCCCTGCAATTTCATCTCTTACTTCCCTAAGCAGCCTGGGATAAATGCCATCAGGCCCCGGAGCTTTATCAGTTTTTATGCTGCCTAAAAACCTTAACACTTCCTCCCTCGTAATGGATATTTCTTTCAACTGGTCTACAGCTCCCTCCAAGACATTACAAGACACCAAGCCCCGGCGCCAAGTATTCGTTCAGGATCTCCTCCATTCCCTCAAACTCTATGCACAGTTCACCTCCTTTTGTCCCTAAGAGGACCGATTTTCCCTCTAACCACCCTTTTTTGTTCCTAATATAAGAATAAAATGCATTTGGATTTTCCTTAATCCTATCAGCCAAAGCAATTTCATGCCCCCTTTTCGCCCTTCTAACTCCCCTTCTGAGCTCCCTCCTGGTCTCTCTATATTCCTCCAGTGCTCTCTCTGTTCCCAGTTGCTTAGACCTAACATATGCCTCTCTCTTCTTCCTGACCAAGTCCTCAATATCCCCTGTAATCCACGGCTCTCTAATCCTGCCTTTCCCATCCTTCCTCTTTACCAGCACATGTCTTTCCTGCAACCTTTTCAGTTTTCCCTTGAAAGCCTCCCACTTGCCAACCGTGGACTTACCCGCTAACAGCCTCTCCCAATCAGTGTCCATCAGCTCCTTCCTAATACGGATATAGCTTGCATTCCCTCAGTTCAGCACCCTCCACTTCGGACAGCACTCATCCTTTTCCATTTTTATCCTAAAGTAGACAGACTTGTCACTGTTAGCCACATGTTTGCCTACTGCAACCTCAACCACCTGACCTGGCTCATTACCCAAAACTAAATCCAGTATAGCCCCCTCCCTAGTCGGGCTAGTTACGTACTGCTCCAAGGACCCTTCCATCACACATTTTACAAATTCCTCCCCATCCGAACCCCCAGCTCCAGGCACCTTCCAATCCACCCCAGGAAGATTAAAGTCACCCACTACAACAACCCTATTCTTTCTGCACCTATCTAAAATGTCTTTACATATGCCTTCTTCCACTGCCCTTGGGCTGTTGGGTGGCCTATAGTATACCCCTAGCATAGTAATCGCTCCCTTCCTATTCCTCAACTCCACCCACAGCGACTCAATCCCTAACTCCTCCATATTATCCTCCCTCTGCACTGCTGTGATGTGCTCCTTAACTAGCAATGCCACCCCACCACCTCTCTTCAACCCTCCTCTGTCACACCTAAAACACTTATACCCAGGAATATTTAGCTGCCAGTCCTGCCCTTCCTTTAACCATGTCTCTGTCAGTGCCACCACATCTAAATTCCTCATGAACATCAAGGCCCTAAGCTCATCTGTTTTACCCGTTACACTCCTCGCATTAAAACAGACGCAATCCAAACCTCGAGGCCCACTCGGATCCTCCTTCCCCCGGATAATTTTCCTTTCAACCAAACCTACCCTGTCACCCAACTCGCTCCCAATCCCAGTGCCTAATGAGCTATCAGTCTCATCCCCACCCCCCCCTCCCTATTAGTTTAAACCCTGCCGAAACACTCCAGCTAACCTCCCAGCTAAGATATTTGTCCCCCTCCCATTTAATTGTTCCCCGTCCCTCCTGTACAGGTGCCCTTCTCTCACAAGTACTTCCCAGTGACATGTGATGACTCTGTGGCTAATCTTCTAGATTGGCTGCATGCTGTCGATTTGAAGCCTGCTGTCTAACCAACATCCTTTTCTGCCTCATTGCGCAGCGTTCTGGAGGAGTACATGACAGAGGCAGTGAACTACGTGGTCACTGCCGAAGAATGGGACGATCGATTTGATGAGGTGAGACAGGACAAGGATAGGGACTGGGCAGTTCTGTGGGTTCGGACATGGAGCAGTGAATTAGGCGCTTAGACAATTGAGCCCCTTGAGCCTATCCCACCACAACTGCCTCTCCCAAAGCTTTTTGGTTGAGGGTTTCCCCTCTTTAAATGGATTGGAAATCAGGCCCCCGCCTGCCCCCCAACCTCTCCAGCTGCACAACAACATTATCAGTTTATTTGTAGTACTCAGCTTGAATCTTGATGAACAGAGAAACATGTTGCTGAAGTTTTGTACCTTCAACTCATCAGGACTAATTTCAAATATTAGCAACAATTTTTACACCACAGGAAGAAAGGGTGCTGATTAGTTGCCAGGTCGATTCTAATCGGCTGAAGCATTGCCATGGTTTCATGTGCTTTTTTGACAGTCCAACGTCCCCTCAGTACTGACCCTCTGACAGTGCGGCACTCCCTCAGTACTGACCCTCTGACAGTGCGGCACTCCCTCAGTACTGACCCTCTAACAGTGCGGCACTCCCTCAGTACTGACCCTCTGACAGTGCGGCACTCCCTCAGTACTGACCCTCTGACAGTGCGGCACTCCCTCAGTACTGACCCTCTGACAGTGCGGCACTCCCTCAGTACTGACCCTCTGACAGTGCGGCACTCCCTCAGTACTGACCCTCTGACAGTGCGGCACTCCCTCAGTACTGACCCTCTGACAGTGCGGCACTCCCTCAGTACTGACCCTCTGACAGTGCAGCACTCCCTCAGTACTGACCCTCTGACAGTGTGGCATTTGCTCAATATGTGGCATGGAGGTACAGTGGTTAGCACTGCTGCCTCACAGCACCAGGGACTGGGGTTAGATTCCCAGTTTGGGTCACTGTCTGTGCGGAGTTTGCACATCCTCCCCGTGCCTAGGTGGGTTTCTGCCAGGTGCTCTGATTTCCTTCCACAGTCCAGTGGTGTGCGGCTTAGGTGGATTGGCCATGCTAAATTGTCCCTTAGTATCAGGGGGATTAGCAAGATAAATGAGGGTTGTGGCAATAGGGTCTGGGTGGGATTGTGATTGCTTTGGACCTGATGGGCCGAATAGCCTCCCACATACAAGGATTCTATGAGTACTGAACTTCTGGCAATTCAGTCAAGGGAGGGTAGGGTGTTGATATTTGGTTTTGGAAAGCAGGGCTGTGCAAAAGTATGAAAGGAACTCCCCTCAGAACTGATTCCATGATCTGACCCTCTCTCTATCTCTCCTCCCCACTCCGTCTCTCTCTCTTCCCCCCGTTTGTCTCTCTCTTCCCCTGTCTGTCTCTCTCTCCCCCTCTCTGTCTCTACCCCGCTCTGTCTCTCCCCCCCCGTCTCTCTCTCTCTCTCCTCCCCCCTCCGTCTCTCTCTCCTCCCCCCTCCGTCTCTCTCTCCTCCCCCCTCCGTCTCTCTCTCCTCCCCCCTCCGTCTCTCTCTCCTCCCCCCTCCGTCTCTCTCTCCTCCCCCCTCCGTCTCTCTCTCCTCCCCCCTCCGTCTCTCTCTCCTCCCCCCTCCGTCTCTCTCTCCTCCCCCCTCCGTCTCTCTCTCCTCCCCCCTCCGTCTCTCTCTCCTCCCCCCTCCGTCTCTCTCTCCTCCCCCCTCCGTCTCTCTCTCCTCCCCCCTCCGTCTCTCTCTCCTCCCCCCTCCGTCTCTCTCTCCTCCCCCCTCCGTCTCTCTCTCCTCCCCCCTCCGTCTCTCTCTCCTCCCCCCTCCGTCTCTCTCTCCTCCCCCCTCCGTCTCTCTCTCCTCCCCCCCCGTCTCTCTCTCCTCTCCCCCTCCGTCTCTCTCCTCCCCCCCTCCTTCTGTCTGTCTGTCTCTCTCTCTGCCCCCCTCTCTCTCTCTTTCTCCCCCCCTCCATCTTTCTCCCTCTCTCCTTCTGTCTGTCTCTGTCTCTTTTTATCTCTCTCGCTACCCCGCCACCCTCTGTCTCTCTCTCTCTCTCTCTATTCCTCTCTCTCCCCCACAGGCTCTGATGGAGAATTCAAATCTGGCCTTTGTCAAGCCGCGATGGGTTTATGTCTGCAATGAGAAGCAGAGATTGGTGCCCCACCAGCCCTACGTTGTGGTACCTCAGCTATAGCATTTGAAAAAACGTTCATCATTGCACAGTCGGCCTGGTGGAGAGGAATGGGGCTGAAGGCACAGGGACATCACCTCTGGCTGTACACACAAAGACCAGCCGTTCTGCAGTTCCCTTCTGGCTGGAGTGTGCAGCTGCTGAGGAGAGAATTAGAGGGTCAGAATGGAGCAGAGAGGGGCCATTTGGCCCATCAAATCACCGCACCAATCCAGTCAGTCCCCTTGCCCTATCCTGGCAAATTAATTTCCTTCCAGTTCCTATTCAGTTCACTTTTGAAATTGTTCATGGTCTCTTCCCTCTCCATCCTTCTTGGGCTCCCTCCCGTCCCTCGTGGACAATCAGTTCCAGGTCCGCTCAGAGTGAAAAAAGTTCTTGCTCACATTCCAACACACCTCCCACCCAAAACCTTCAATCCGTGATCCCCCCCACCCCCCCAGTCTCTGTTCACAAGAATCACACTTCTTTGTCTATCTTCTCAAAACCGGTCACCATCTTGTCCATCTCACTCAAGCTGTCCTTCAATCTCCTGCCCTGTACAGAGCATCCTAGAGAAAAGTGCAGAAAGAGGTCATTCAGCCCATCGTGTCCATGCTAGCTGGAACATAAAAAGAAACTAGACGCTCATTTAATCCCACCTTCACAGCACCTGGTTCTACAGTCTCACAGGTTACAGAATGTCAGCAGCAAATACATGTACATTTTCAATGAGTTCAACATATCAGCCTCAACTTAGAGTGGCACGGTAGCACAGTGGTTAGCACTGCTGCCTCAGCACCAGGGACCTGGGCTCGATTCCCGGCGTGGGTCCCTGTGTGGAGTTTGCATGTTCTCCCTGTTTCTGCGTGGGTTTCCTCTGGGTTTCCAGTTTCCTCCCACAGTCCAAAGATATACAGGTTAGGTGTATTGGCTGCTAAATTGCCCCTTAGTGTTCTGGGATGCATAGGTTAGAGGGATTAGCAGGTTAAATATGTGGGGTTGCAGGAATAGGGCATGGGTGGGATTGTTGACGGTGCAGACTTGATGGGTCAAATGGCTTCCTGCACTTTCAGGATTCTATGAAACACAGAGTTCCAGCATCCTCTGGGTGAAAAGGTTATTCCTCATGCCCCCTGGAATCCTTCCACCAATCTCCTTAAATCTGCTCTGTCCTGGTGTGATTGAGCCCTCAGCTTGAGGAGGCGGGTGGGGGAATGAGTCTTTCCTAGCTCGGTCTCTCATAATTTTGTACATCTCAATGAGGTCACCCCTCATCTCCATCCTGAGGTCACCTACCTGAAATCCCGGCTTCCCCAACCCAAGCCTTGTTACTGAAAGCTCCTCATCCCCGGCCATTCAGGTAAATCTCCATCTGCACCCTCTCCAGAACCTTGCCCCTGCCATGTACCAAACACCTCAGAAAGCTTCACTCCAAGGGAAAGGTTTAACGGAGTTCTGGGAGCCGGGCAGACTCCACCAATCTTGATCATTGACATGTGTATCCTTAGATACTTTCTGTTGTTTCTGCTTTTGATGTAAATAAATAAATTGGAGTTGAATTTTCAGACACTTTTGCTGACTCTGCTTCTTGTCAACTGTTTTGCCTGTATTTCTGGGGTTTCCGATTATCTCTTTGCCTGGACCATGGTGGTACAGTAGTTAGCACTGCTGCCTCACAGTGCCAGGGACCAGGGTTCGATTCCAGACACGTTGGCACAGTTGTTAGCACTGCTGCCTCACAGCGCCAGGGTCTGGGGTTCGATTCCAGAAACGGTGGCACAGTGGTTAGCACTGCTGCCTCACAGCGCCAGGGTCTGGGGTTTGATTCCTAGCTTGGGTCACTTATGTGTGGCGTTTGCATGTTCTCCCTGTGTTTGTGGAGTTTCCTCCAGGTGCTCCTGTTTCCTCCCACAGTCCAAAGATATATGGGTTAGGCGGATTGGCCATGCTAAATTGACCCTTAGTGTCAGGGGGATTAGCTAGAGTAAATACACAGGTTTATAGGGATAGGGCCTAAGTGGGATTGTTGTTGGTACAGGTTCGATGGACTGAATGGCCTCTTTATGGACCATGGGATTCTATTCTATCTGGGGACATTGTTGAATTGACCCAGGAGTGTCACACATCTCCGACTCTCTACCTCCTATTTGTAACCACCCTTCTAGAACCTTCTTCCTGTGCCCCAGCTGCTGCTCATCCTCTGAACCCCTCACAGCAAGGAGGGCGGTGTTGAACTTATAGAAGACACCATTTCGGCCTCAGCTGACGTGTGGTGTCCAGCTCCTGCATCTTGGTGTCAAAGTGTTGGAGAGGGTGCAGAAAAGATTCACCAGAATGGTTCCAGGGATGATGGACTTCAGCGAGTGCAGACTGGAGAAGCTGGTTACTGTATTCCTGGGAGAAGCGAAGACCGAGAAGGAGATGCGACAGGTGTTCAAGATGATTAGGTGGGGGGGTGTTCTGGGACAGAATGGATCGAAACAGGTCCCACTGACAAAAAAATCAAAGATGAGGGCCTCACAGATTCAAAATAATTGGCATAATTAACACAGCTGCATTACAGAACCAGGGACCAGGTTCAATTCCCAGCTTGGGTCACTGTGTGGAGTTTGCATATTATCCACATGGGTTTCCTCCCACAGTTCAAAGATGTGCAGGTTAGGTGCATTGACCACGTTAAATTCTCCCTTAGTGCCCAAAGATGTAGGTTGGGTGGATTGACCATGCTAAATTGCCCCTTAGTGGCCAAGGATGTGCAGGCTAGGTGGATTGGCCACACTAACTGAACAGGGATAGGGCAGAGGAGGGTGTGGGTAAAATGCTTTTTGGGGAGTTGGTGCAGACCCAATGGGCTGAATGGTCTCCTGCACTATAGGGATTTGGTGAATATAATCTCTCTCCTGTTTAGCCGATTCCACTCTCAATCTGTACCTGTTGCTAAGAGGCAGGTGACGGATGAGTGTGAAGCCAGGGGCGGGACTCCTTCAACACTTAACCCCTCCCCTGGATAGCAATGGTTAGCGGGATGGATTCATTCCCAGTCTGTCGAGTTTCAATCTGATTGGGTGACTGGTTTAATGTCAGAGTGACTATCGGGCTGTCAGGAGAGGGGGTGATGTTGAGAGCAGCTCACGGACTGTGTGGGAGAGGGAGAGAAGCTGTGCTGAGAGTTCGATACAGACAGCACACTGAAATCTGTGAACACGCAACAACGTCTCTGCTGGAGTGAGATTCTCGCCTCGTGTGGAGAGGACAGGATTGGAGGGAGAATCGTGAGCGGATACTCGATTCTGAGGCAGAGTGAGTGTGTGACATGGTATTCAGCACCAATTTATCAGAGTGAATAAATGGGAGTGGAACAGTGTTTGTTAAAAGTAATGACAGGAGATGGAGGTATTTAATGTAGTAATAAATACTCAGTTTCAGTTCAGGATGGATAGAATTGAATAACAAAGTCTTTTCAACCTGCTTTGAGCAGCACCACGCACAATTCTGCTCTCCATGTTATAAAACACGCTGATGAAGAAGCATTTACAAAAATGATTCCATAACTAGGAGGTTGTAACGATCAGGAAAGATTGAACATGCTAGGACTTTTCTCTAGAAAATACTGAGGGAGTGACCTGTACGAGGTCTTTAAAACAATGAAAGGGGTTTTGATAGGGTCAATGTAGAGAAGATGTTTCCGCTTGTGGTTGAGAGACCAGAACTAAAGGCCATCGATATGCGACAGTTACTAATAAATCCAATGGGGAATTCAGGAGAAATTTCTTTACGCAGAGAGTGAGGAAAACGTGGAACTCGCTCCCACAGGGAGTGGGGAAAATGTGGAACTTTCTCCCAACGGGGAGTGGGGAGAATGTGGGACTTGCTCCAACAGGTAGTGGGGAGAATGTGGGACTCACTCCCATGGGGAGTGGAGAGAATGTGAGACTTATTCCTAGGGGGAGTGGGGAGAATGTGGGACTCGCTCCCATGGTAAGTGGGGAGAACGGAGGGCTCGTTCCTACAGGGAGTGGGGAGAATGTGGGACTCACTCCCACAGGGAGTGGAATGAATGTGGGACTCGCTCCCATGGGAAGTGGGGAGAACAGATGACTCGTTCTATAGGAAGTGGGGAGAATATGGGACTCACTCCCATAGGGAGTGGAGAGAATGTGGGACTTGTTCCCAGGAGGAGTAGGGAGAATGTGGAACTCACTCTCATGGTAAGTGGGGAGAACGGAGGACTCGTTCCTACAGGGAGTGGGGAGAATGTGGGACTCACTCCCACAGGGAGTTGGGAGAATCACAGGATCACTACAATGCAGAAGGAGGCCATTTGGCCTATCAACTCTGCACCAGCCACAATCCCATCCAGGCCCTACCCCATATCCCAATCATTTACCCTAGCTAGTTCCCCTGGCACTTAGGGACAATTTAGCATGCCCAATCCACCTAATCCGCACACCATTGGAGAAAACTGGAGCATCCAGAGGGAACCCACACAAACACAGGCAAAAAGTGCAGACTCCACACAGACGTTTTCTCTCCCTCTTCTGTCTCTCTCTGTTTCACTCTCCCTCAATCTCTCGCTGTCTCTCCCTCTCTGTCTCACTGTCTCTCTCTGTCTTTCACTCTCCCTCAATCTCTCGCTGTGTCTCCCTCTCTGTCTCAGCTCACTGTATCTCTCTCTATATATTTCTTTCTCTATCTTTTCTCTCTCTATTTGTCTCTCTCTGTCTCACCATCTCTCTCTCCCCCACTGTCTCTCTCTGTCTCACTGTATCTGTCACTCTGTCTCATTCTGACTCTCTCTGAATCTCTGTCTCTCCATCTGTCTCTCAGATTCTGTCTCTCTTACTCTTGCTCTCTCTCCCTGCCTCTTCTCTTTCTCTTCTCACTCACTTTCCTCCCTCTATCCTGCTTTCTCACTGCCCTCTCTCTTTCCCTCTCACTCTCTTTTTCCCTTTCCCTCTCTCTCACCCCCATGCTTCCTCCCTCTCTTCCACTCAGTCTCCATCTTTCCTTCTCTCCCCATTCCACACTACCTGCCACCACCACCACCCCACCCCCCCCCTCCCCCTCCAACAACTATCTATCTTGAGAGTGGTGAGGTGGTGAGTTCTGGACTTTGGGATTATTCATTCAGTAATTTCATGTGCAACCCTGCCAAGGCACACTGAAGGAGTTAATAGTCTGGGGGACTGTGATGGTATAGTTCATATCATGGCTGATAGATTTCATATAATTATCTCCTCAAAGCATTGTGAACACACATCTCGCAGGTGAATTGCTTAGTGATTGTAAAAAGTCCACGCACGATGCTTGATCTATGAGGAGCTTTACTGATTTAATAAATGTCTTTATGAGACAGTTGTTATGGAATCAGATTGTTACCATTGAACATCTGATTATGACACCTTAGGTGGCCATTATTTTTATTATTGGATTCAGAGATAGTGTTTAAGCAACATTGATACCCAAGTCCAAAAGTGTTTGATAACAAATAATCAACTGTCAAAGTGCTGCCCTTCCAATGTACCAAGCATGGGAGCCGGATTGAACACGGCGGGATCTCCGCTACTTAACTGCAAGGAGGTTAATGGGCAGATTGCTTGGTTTAACCCGTCCCTCCAATTCCAGCCTCTTGAGCATCCTCCAATTCCCAATGCTCCAACATTGGCCATCAGCTGCCTAGGGGACCCTAAGCTCCAGAATTTCCTCTCTAAACCCCTCCACCTCCCTCACTCACTCTGTCTCTCTTTCTCTATCTCTGTCACTGTCAGTCTCAGTCTCACTATCTCTCTATCTCCCTCCCTCTCTCTCTGTCTCCCCCCCTTTCTGTTTCTCTCTCTGTCTCTCTCTCACACTCACTCTGTGTCTGTTTCTCTGTTTCTCTCTGTCTGTCTCTCTCTGTGTCTATCTCTCTCTCTCTCAGTTTGTCTCTCTGTGTGTCTCGCTCTCTTTTCCTCTACAACACTCCTTACAATCTGACCTCTTTGAACGAGTTACTGGCTCTCATATCTCCTTAGGTGTCTCGGTGTTGGATGTCACTAAGATCCTGTGAAGCATGCTGTGTCCTGCTAAAGGTGCCAAATGAATGTAATTGGTTGTTCTTATGGCTATCACTGCCCCGTTTCCTCTGGGTGTCTGGAGTGTCAGGCAGTGTGGAGCCTTTTCCCCACTCCCCGGGAGTTAAATCTTGCTTTCTTTCCTCTGCAGGTGCCCGAGGAGGCTGAAGTTCAGAGGTTGTGGCCAATGGCTGTTCCGGGTGTGGTAGTGACAGCCGTGAATGCCTCGCGGGTGGGTGAGCCGGACTCATGGAGCAATGGGACCAGTGAGCAGTGGCGGCTGCGTTATAATTACTACGCGGCAGTGCTCAGTCTCCTGATTGTGGTGGTAGTGTTTGGCAACGTGCTGGTGTGCATGGCGGTGTCCCGGGAAAAGGCCTTGCAGACCACCACCAACTACCTCATTGTCAGCCTGGCAGTGGCAGACCTGCTGGTGGCCACACTGGTGATGCCATGGGTCGTCTATCTGGAGGTAAAACCGCTAGCTTGGTCTGTTCAGCGACAGGCCAGAGGGTCCCAAATGGCGCTGGACCTCATAGTTGCCTACCTAGTATGCCAACCCCCAACTACTCCAACAGCTAGAGCCAGATGTTTGCTTCTCAGTCACATCTGGAAAAAGGTCTCACTTCCTGCCATTGGTTAAGTTACCAGGTCATGGCTATTGACGACCAGCACAATTTGGCACAGTGATTAGCACCATGGCCTCACAGTGCCAGGTACTTGGGTTCAATTCAGACTTGGATCACTGTCTGTGTGGAGTCTGCACGTTCTCCTCACGTCGGCATAGGTTTCCTCCGGGTGGTCCGGTTTCGTCCCACAATCCAATAATGTGTAGGTTAGGTGGATTGGCCATGCTAAATTGCCCCTTAGTGTCCAAAGATGTGCAAGTTGGGTGGATTGGCCATGATAAATTTCTCCTTAGTGTTCAAAGATGTGTAGGTTGGGTGGATCAGTCATGGTGAATTGCCCCTGAATGTCCAATCCACTTAATCTACACATCTTTGGACACTCAGGGGCAATTACCATGGCCAGTCCAGCTGAGCTGCACATCTTTGGACAGTAAACGGCAATTTAGAATGGCCAAAGATGTGTAGGTTAGGTGAATTGGCCAAGGTAATTACCCCCAAGTGTCTAAAGATATGCAAGGTTAATGGATTGGCCATGCTAAAAATGATCCCTTAGTGTACAAAGATGGCCTTGGCAGAGTGCTCTTTCAGAGGAACAGATCAGTCTCGATAGGCCAAATGGCCTCCTTCTGTACTGGAGAGATTCTATGGAAACCCAATTGCACTCAGTGCATTAGGGATCAGGACAGGCCATTCAGCCCATCGAATGGGTAGACAGTGGCATAGTGATAATGTCAGAGGATTCATAATCCAGAGGCCCAGGCTAATGCTGTGAGGATCTAGATTCAAATCCCACCATGGCAACTGGTGGAATTTAAATACAGTAATAAAATTTGGAATTGAAAACCAGTATTGGTAACGAAAACCATGAAACTATCTTTGATTGTCTGAAAAACCAACTGGTTCAGTAATGCCCTTCCGGGAAAGAAATCTGCCATCCTTACCTGGTCTGGCCTATAGGTGACTCCAGAGTCACAGCAATGTGGTTGACTTTCAATTGTCCCTTTATACTGTCTGAGCGAGACACTCAATTCAAGCGGCAATTAAGGATGAGCCCAGCCCACTGATCCCCAGGTCGTAGAGAAGAAAATCAAGTCAAAGGCATCTTTCAAAAGGTTACTGATTAACCCCCAGTCTTGCCCACTGCTGGAGGAGGTTACAGAGATAGAGAGGGGTGTAGGTGCTGGAGGAGGTTACAGAGATAGCGAGGTTATAGGGGCTGGAAGAGGTTACAGAGATAGGGAGGGGTGTAGGGGCTGGAGGAGGTTACACAGATAGGGAGAGTTGTAGGGGATGGAGGAGGTTACAGAGATAGTGAGGCTTGTAGGGGCTGGAGGAGGTTACAGAGATAGGGAGGGGTGTAGGGCTGGAGGAGGTTATAGACTTAGGGAGAGTTGTAGGAGCTCTCAATTGTTTTCATTAGCACTGCAAATAAAAAAGACCAAACATTATTGCGGCTGAACACGACGGGGTCACAAATGATAAAATATTCATTCAATATCATCCAATTACTCCCCATGACTGTGGGTTTCCTACAGGCACTCCGATTTCCTCCCACAGTCATGGTGTTACAGTGGTCATCACCGCTACCTCACAGCGCCAGGGGCCTGGATTCAATTCCTCGCTTGAGTCACTGTGTGGAGTTTGCATGCTTTCTGCGTTTCTGCTTGCGTTTCCTCCGGGTGCTCCGGTTTCTTCCCATGCTCCAAAGATGTGCTGATTAGGTGCATTGGCTATGCTAAAATCTCCCACAGTGAACCCGAACAGGCACCGAACTGTGGCGACTAGGGGATTTCCACAATACCTTCATTAGTTCAGCAGGAAATGAGAGTGACTGTGATATTCTCTGCTGTAGTTCTTGTCAAGTGAATTTATATTTCATTTTAGCTAGATTGTCAACGTGTGTTTAATCTCTTGGAACACTCCTCATTTCGAAACTCAGCCTGAGCTACTTATTTATGCGTTTTATACCCTTCCCAATAAAGATGTAATATTTCTGTGTGCCACAGTTACAAATACATAAAAACGACCCATGTGTTAAGTCAATGTTCTCTAGGTTTGATGAATGTCACTGCTGTATGAGTGTTAGTTTCTCAATAGAAGATTATTACGAGGATCTTATTTGAGAGATACTGAAATGAACACGTTCTCTCAGCGGATTTTCATGTTCATAATGTGCAAATGCCTAGGCTTCCGATCTGACTTGAATTGATAACTTACTTGTGACATACAAAGAGCAGTGAGTATAAATCTGTTAATAGTGAAGAGATTAGAATTTCAACAAGATTTTAGTATCGTTCCTTCGATCTAATGATCAAAGGTCCCTGCTCCCTTCACAGCAGCAATTTACAAAACACTATTTGACCCTGAGACACAGGATGTTTCAGGGACAGGGTGAGCGAATATTCAGGTAAAGAGGTCTGTTTTTAAGGAACATTTTAAAGGAGGGGCAAGAGAGACAAACAAACAGAGAGAGAGAGAGCTTGAGGGGGGAGAGACAGAGAGAGAGAGGCAGAGGGAGAGATAGAGAGAGACAGACAGAGAGATAGAGGGGGGGAGAGAGAGAGAAAGACAGAGACGGAGGCAGAGAGAGAGACAGAGGGAGGAAGATAGAGACAGAGGGAGAGAGATAGAGATAGAGAGAGAGAGGGAGGGAGAGGTGGAGGTTTAGGGAGGAAATTCCAGAGTTTAGGACCCTCCAGGCAGCTGAAGGCAAGGTCGCCATTGGTGGAGCAATGGGAATTGGTGAATGCTCAAGAGGCCGGAATTGGGAGAGCACAGAGATCCCGGAGGGTTGTAGGGGCTGGAGAAGTTTACAGAGATAGGGAGGGTTGTAGGGCTGCAGGAGGTTACAGAGAAAGGGAGGATTGTAGGAGCTGGAACTAAAAGAGAAAATGCTGGAAAGTTTCAGCAGATCTGGCAGCATCTGTAAGGAGAGAAAAGAGCTGACGTTTCGAGTCTAGATGGTCTTTATTAGGGAGGGTTGTAGGGACTGGAGGAGGTTACAGAGATAAGGAGGGTTGTAGGGGCTGGAGAAGGTTACAGATATAGTTAAGCTTATTTATCAGTGTCACAAGTAGGCTTATGTTAACACTGTAATAAAGTTACTGTGAATATTTCCTGGCTGCCACACTCCAGCGCCTGTTTTTATACACAGGGAGAATTTAGCATGGCCCCAAATTTCCCTCACCAAGTTGATTGCTTAAGAAAATATCTTTGAACCCACTGCTCTGAATTATCTTGTGCTTCCCTCTTGTGAGAGACCTCAGAGTGAAAGAAGGAAATAGTGTGGAGGTTGGCAATCTGGCAGAAGGGCAGAAAATGGTGGAAATCACACCACCCACCCCCCCACCCCCCCCCCCCCGCCACTAGATCTGTGCAGAGAGAAACAGTAATGTTTGAGCTCTAACCGATGTGGCAAGTCCTGTTGAGATGCAGATTGTTTATCCTGAGCTGCAGGGGGTGCCAGGATGGTTGTACGGTGCGAGGGGGTTGAGTTTGAAGGGCAGTCGCGATGGGCCCCGATGCTGATGTTTGTTTCTGCTCTCCTCTGATTGTAGGTGGTGGGCGAGTGGCAGTTCAGTTGGATTCACTGTGATATTTTTGTGACTTTGGATGTGATGTTGTGCACGGCCAGTATCCTCAACCTCTGCGCCATCAGCATCGACAGGTAACCAGAGGCTGTTTTGGACTGGGATCAGGAGATATATCTTCACTCATTAGGTCATGAATCTTTGGAATCTTCTCACCCAGAATGGATACTCCATCACTGAGTATATTTAAGACCGAGATTGCGAGGTTTATGGACACTAAACAAAAGGGCAGGAACATCGAATTGAGGCAGTACACCTACATCAATTTTACAAAATAGTGGGATAGGACTGAATAGCCTCCTCCCACTGCTGTAACTCAGGTTGCCTGATCGTTCCAGGGAGCACCGCATCCCTGCTTTTGGATTGGTTCACCTCTATTCCAACTTCCATTGGTTGCCAGGGTCACAGGAACTTTGGGCTAGGAGGAAACCACTTGGTCCATTGACCCTTCTTCCCTTGGCTTTACTCATTGTCTGTTCTGGGGTTGTTAAGGACTATACAGTTTGCTCTGGCAGCTCTAACCTGTTTCTTGTTTCGCCCTCCCTCCCACCCCTCTGCGTGTGTTCCCCTGGCAGGTACACAGCAGTCGCAATGCCAATGCTCTATAATACTCGCTACAGCTCGAGACGAAGAGTCACTGTGATGATAACCACAGTCTGGGTGCTGTCGTTTGCCATCTCCTGCCCGCTGCTCTTTGGGCTGAAAAACCAACCGGGTAAGTGGCAGACCAGTGAGGTAAAGGAGACATGAAGTTTCTCACCACAGTCCCACATTTTCCCACTCCCTGTGGGAGCGAGTCCCACATTTTCCCACTCCCCATGGGAGCAAGTCCCATATTCTTCCACTCCCCGTGGGAAGGAGTCCCATATTTTCCCAATCCCCGTGGGACTGGGTCCCACGTTCTCCCCACTCCCCGTGGGAGCGAGTCCCACATTCTCCCCACTCCCCTGGGAGTGAGTCCCACATTCTCCCTACTCCCTGTGGGAGCGACTCCCACATTCTCCCTAACACCACCACCCCCACCCCGCCCCCCCCCCCCCCCCCCCCCCGGCCCCACTGTGGCAGAGAGTCCTACATTCCCCCTACTTCCTGTGGGAGCGAGTCCCACATTCTCCCCACTCCCCATCAGAACAAGTCCCATGTTCTCCCCACTCCCCGTGGGATCGAGATCCACATTCTTCCCACTCCCTGTGACAGTGAGTCCCACATTCTCCCCACTCCCAAGGGGAGCTAGTCCCACATTTTCCCCACTCTGGGTAAAGAAATTTCTCCTGAATTCCCCAATCGGATTTATTAGCGACTGTTGCGTATCGATATCCACTAAGTTCTGGTCTCTCCCCCACAAGTGGAAACACCTTCTCCACGTTGACCTGAGCAAAATCTCTTTCAGGATTTTAAGGACTTCGATCAGGTCATTCCCTCAGCCTTCTCTTTTCCAAAGAAAAGAATCCCAACCTGTTGGCTCATTCCTGATTGTTATGAGCTGAGTAACCTCTTTGATCACCTTTAGTTAGAACCCCTCCAGTGACTCAATAACAATTGTGTGTCATTATGGATATTGTTCTGTCCTGTTACAGATAAAAGAGATGAGACCATCTGTGCCATTGTGAACCCTTCTTTCGTCCTATATTCCTCTATTGTCTCCTTCTACGTTCCCTTCATTGTGACGCTGTTAGTTTATGTCCAGATCTACGCAGTGTTGAGACGGAGACGGAAGCGCGTGGCTGCTAAGAAAATCAGCGTTGCTATGGAGCAGGAAACCATGCCACCCATAAAGGTCAGAGGGACAGACATTAAAATGATGTGTGGATAGGGCGCAGTATTAAGAGGTTGTTAGCGATTGACCTTTCACCTCTGGACAACGCAATTAAATCAGTTGGACAGGGGTTCGGGTGGCTTCCGTCCATTTTGTATTGGATTTGTGTCCATTGCACATTGATTTGCTTTCAACCCATCATTCAAGGGAATACATGATCGCACATCAGTACAGCAAGTTGGGATTGAAAGGAGGTGATAGATTTGAGAGTGTGGAGTGAATGTTACAGCAAATCTCAGAGAATCTGCTCTGGGAGTGTTTGATGGGGACAGTGTAGAGGGACCTTTACTCTGTACCCAACCTTGTGCTGCACCTGCCCTGAGAGTGTTTGATAGAGACAGTGTAGAGGGAGCTTTATTCTGTATCTAACCCCGTCCTGAGAGTGTTTGATGGGGCATTGGGATGTTGAAATAGTTTCTTTATATACAGGAAGTTGAAACATTGTGTTTTGGAGAGAAGCAGTTATCTGTCATTCTCCAGGTGAGACTCGGAACTTGTAAGAGTCATGTGAGATGGGATTTTACATCCTTGCTCGCCCTGAAACCGTAAAATCCCAACTGAGGTTAACAAACCTTCCTATTGTCTGCCCCTCACCTGCTCCCATTCCCGTGGTGAGCAGGGCAGTAAAATTCCAGCCAAAATCATTATCCTGCCAGCCAATGACCATCTCCAATAACAGAGACGATCTGAACATCTCCTTGACATTCAATGGCATCACCTTCACTGTCACTAGATTAAAATCCTGAGACTCCCTGTCTAACAGCACTGTGGGTGTATCTGCACCCCAGGAACTGCAGCAGGTTCAATATGGCAGCTCACCACCACTTTCTCAAGGGGCAATTAGGGATGGGCAATGCATGCTGAACCAAATAACAGAGACCACAACCTCAGAACGAAAAAGAAAAGCAACCCTTTATATTAGTAACTCCAAAAGGATTATTTTGTCTTATTTAATGGATAATCACTCCATTGGGATTCTAAGTGCAATATGAGGGCTTTGTCTCCGGATTTGCGCCTGCACTGTTAACAGGGTCAGTCAATCCATTATTTTATTTTAATCTATTTCAGAATAAGTGCACACATCCTGAAGATGTCAAACTTTGCACTTTAGTCGTCCAATCAAATGGGAGCACCAGTACGAGTAAAAAGAAGCTGGTAAGAAGCTTGGAGACTTCCGAATTCTCCAAGATGATCAACATTCTTGGTTCAAATCCTAATCCAATGGATCGAATCCCTTCCAATTCACTCCCACTGTACACAATCCCAATGGATCAAATTCCTTCCCATTCACTCCCACTGTACACAATCCCAATGGATCAAACCCCTTCCCATTCACTCCCACTGTACACAATCCCAATGGATCGAATCCCTTCCTACTCACTCCCACTGTACACAATCCCAATGGATCAAACTCCTTCCCATTCACTCCCACTGTACACAATCCCAATGGATCAAACCCCTTCCCATTCACTCCTGCTGTACACAGTACTAATGACTGATCCCTTTCCACTGGAAAATACCACAATTCTCTTCACTTCCATGGAGAGACCGGGAGAAGTTGGGATCTTTCACTTCAGAACATAGAAGGTTAAGGGGGAGATTGAATCGAGGTGTTCAGAATCATGAGGGGAGATTTGGATGGTGCGAATAAGGAGAAAGTGTTTCCAGTGTCAAGGGGCTTGGTATCCACAGGGGACGCAGAGTGAAGAGAATCGGAAAGGAATCGGGGCGTTGGGGGGGTGGGGGCGTTGTGGGGTGGGGGGAAGGGGGCCATTGATTGGAAGATGAGAATTTTATTTTTCACAGTGAATTGTTGTGATCTGGAAGGCACTGTCTGGAAGGGTGGTGCAAACAGAATAGGAACTTTCAAAAGGGGAACTGGAAAAATATTGGCGGGGGAAAATTTACAGGTATGTGAGGGAAGGAGAGCAGGGGGATAAGAGAAAGATCTAAGAGCTAGCACAGGAATGATGGGCTGGTCTCCTCCTTTGCAGCATGATTCTCTGGATACTACCCACTAACTACCCACACTACTATCTCGAGCCTCGGGCGTGCCAGTAAAACGTAGATTTGGAGAAAATGATCCTTTCTCGATCCCATGCTTTCCTTGTTCATACAATCGCTGGAGTGCAGAAGGTGGACATAAGCTCCATCGAATCTGCACACTCTCTGAAAGAGCATCCCATCCAGGCCCTCCACTGCCCTCCCCCACACCTTATCCCTGTAACCCCTTGCTTTACCATGGCCAATTCACCTAACCTACACATCTTTAGACTGATCCTCTCCTGCAATTTGGGTGAGCGTTCCGGGTCTATGCTCTTTGGGTGTTGGTCTCACCCACTTTCTCTCTCTTGATGTTCTAGGCGCTGGCACGAGAAGCAATGACTTGTCCTGAAGAATCAGAGAGAGTCCGCTTTGTGGTGCCACCCGAGATGTCAAGGCCAACGGGGACTCCGCTGGCCGTACAGCTTGGGACCACTTCCAGCTCCTGCCTGGTGGCCGGCAAATGGAAGGCTCCTACCTCCATCGAGGTATCCACGGACCAGGGGAATGATGGCCATGTGAGCTTCTTCAGGAGGGCCGCTTTTGAGGTGCAGAGGGTATCGGATGAGAAACAGGCGCCAACTGTTAAAACAGCAGCCAAGGGCAAACTGTCCCACCAGAAGGAGAAAAAAGCAACACAGATGCTGGCGATTGTCCTAGGTTAGTCTAAAACATTCTAGAACAATAGCCACTGAGTCACAATGATCTAGAACAATAGGCAGATCATTACAGGAACATACTGATCTAGAACAAAATGTTAGGGACCTTGGATCACATATATACCATATATTCAAAATGATCTGGAACAATAAGCAAAATTTGTTGTTTCTTGGAGTGATCTAGAACAGTTGGATAAGTTCCATATGATCACAACAATATATTAGGTCCCCTTATGGTCCAATGATTAGAGCAGTAGGTTAATTTCCACATAATCACAGTAATCTGAAACAATTGGCTAAGTTACAATGCTGCTGCAATGATCTAAAACAGCAGGCTACATTGCAACAGTACTGCAATGATCTAGAACCATAGGCTAAGCTGCAGCAGTGCTGCAATGATCTAGAACAATAGGTTAAGTTGCAATAGTGCTGCAATGATCTAAAACAATATGCTAAGTCCAAAGATGTGCAAGTTAGACTGATTGGCCGTGCTAAATTGACCCTAGTGTCAGCAAAATTAGCAGGGTAAATATGTACGATTACGGGGATAGGGCCTGGGTGGGATTGTGGTCGGTGCAGATTCGATGGGCCGAATGGCCTCCTTCTGCACTGTCGGGATTCTATGATTCTATGAGGCTGCAGCAGTGGTGCAGTGATCTCGAACAGGCTAAGATGCAGCAGTGCTGCAATGATCTAGAACAACAGGCCTGATCTAGGACTACAGGCTAAGTCACATCAGCATCACAATGATCTAGAACAGCAGGCTAAGTTGCAGCAGCTTTGCCATGACTTAGAACAAAGGGCTAAGTTACAACAGTGCTGCAATGATCTAGAACAATAGGCTAAGTTGTAGTGCTGCAATGATCTAGAATAGGCTAAATAGCATGGGTGTTGCAATGATCTAGAACAATAGCTAAGTTGTATGGATTCATGATGTTCTAGGGTTGGATTCTATACTGATGATGCCAGATTCTAAGATTGTGTACCAGGGATATAATATGAAGTTTTGCAAAGCATGAGGAACTGCAGGTTATTAATGGATGTCCTGTTGCCACATGGATGATGGGCTTTGAGTGAGGTAGGAACCCTGTTGCGGGTCACCCTGTTGCCATACATGCATTGACAACCCTTTTCCTCTCTGTCCTTGGCAGGTGTCTTCATCATCTGCTGGCTGCCATTTTTCATCACCCACATCCTGAATGTCCACTGCCGAGGCTGCTACATTCCGCCGGCCCTCTACAGTGCCTGCACCTGGCTGGGGTATGTCAACAGCGCTGTCAACCCCATCATCTATACCACCTTCAACGTGGAGTTCCGCAAGGCCTTCATGAAGATCCTGCATTGCTGACGCTGGAGCAGGGACCAATTCAGGTCACTGGAGAGCTGAGCAGACCAGATGCTGAAACTCGCAGCCGTCTCGTGTCTCCGCACGATAGACACGAGCTTTTTCAGAATCCCAGACAATATATCTCTCCTCCCTGCTGTCACCACATTGCCAGAACAGGAAGCCAGGGTGACCACTTCCTGCCAAAGGTGGAGGAAACCAAGAACGGTATACCCTTCTGAATGTGACAATAAAGGATGAGTGTTCACACCTCAGCATTGTGTAGTTCACATACAAAGTCTCTTCTCCCCTTCCAGCACTAACTACTGCCCAGTTTAGATACTGCATTCCTCAGTAAGGTTCCCTTTTCCTGGCACCCAAGATGTTATCCTCAGAATCAAATTCAATTCTTGACCCTTCTGCCACCAGGAAACGTAATGTAAGAGTCACCTGGAGGTGAGCAGGGAGACCTTGGCACTAAAAGTCCAGCTTTTTTGTGTTCATTCATGGGACGTGGGCATTCCTAACTGCCCACTGAGAAGGTGAATAGAATCGAGTGTCTCTCTCTCGGCCACTTCAGAGGGCAGGCAGTTAAGAATCAACCAGGTTGCTGTGGGTCTGGAGTCACATGTAGGCCAGATCTACATGACATGTAGGTCACATGTAGGCCCAACCCAGAGGACATTAGTGAACTAGATGGGTATTTCTTTACAACCAATAGTTCCAAGCTCACCATTACTGAACTGGCTTTTAATTCCAGATCTATTTAATAAATTGAATTTTAATACCCTTCCGCCACAGTGAGGATATGAACTCAAGTCTGCAGATTACAAGAACGGTAACATGGCCACAAGGCCATTGTTCAACTTGAGAGTTGATAAGGTGGTCACAAAGCATATGGATTCCTGGAGTTTACAAAATGGAGGCAAAGCGATTGTACTGGAACTTGATGGGCTGATGAACCTCTTATCATTGAATCCCACAGTACAGAAGGAGGCCAATCTGCCCATCAAAACAGCAACAACAATGCCGCTCTCTCCCCACAAACATATATTTACCCTGCTAATCACCCTAAAGCTATTGACAGTTTAGCATGGCCAATCAACCTAACCTGCACATCTTTGGACTCTGAGAGGAACTTGGAGCATCCAGAGATGGGGAGACATGGGGAGAATGTGCAGACTCCACACAGACAGTGACACGAGGCTAGAACTGACCCTCAGGCCCCTGGCTGCTGTGAGGTAGCGGTGCTAACTATTGTGTTATTGTACTGCTTCTGTACTGTATGACTTTAACTTGCACAATTGTTCTTTGAAAGAGCTAGCATCAACACAATGGACCGAATGATTGTCTTTCATACTCTAATCTGATGGCAATGTAAGCTCTTTCCTCTCCTGGATCCACTCTTTGTCAAGCACAGTACCTCGAAGCAGTGGATAGACTGAGAAATATACACAATTATCCTGAGTCCCCACTGGGGACAGATGTGTCCTCTATAGAGAGGGTGATGGAAAGCTAGGATCTTTAATGATCACTAGTCATGCATGCTGAGCTGGACGATTCATTCTGGCCTAACAAGAGTTTGCTTTGAGCAAAGCTGTCCCAGAAATTAGTTAGTGTCGGAAAATTACCATCAGCCTTAATATCCCAAATTCCCTATTATTAACTGGATTAAGCAGTGGCGTAGTGGTATTATCACTGATTTTTTTTTTGTATTCCAGAGACCCAGGGTAATGTTCTGAGAACCCAGGTTCGAATCTGGGGTTGAAAGTCTACTGATGACCATGAAACCATTGTCAATTGTCTTAAAAACCCGAGTCATTGAGATTTACAGCCCAATTTGTCCATGCCGTCCTTTTTTTTTAAACCACTAAGCTAGTTCCAACTGCCCACATTTGCCTATATCCATCTATACCTATCTTATCCATGTAACTGTCTCAATGCTTTTTAAAAGACAAAATTCTACCTGCCTCTACTAGTACCTCTGGCACCTCGTTTCAGACACTTACCACCCTCTGTGTGAAAAAATTGCTCCTCTGGACCCTCTTGTATCTCTCCCCTCTCATCTTAAACCTATGCCTTCCAATTTTAGGCTCCCTAACTTTGGGAAAAGATGTCGACTAACTGATCTATGCCCCTCATTATTTTATAAACCTCTATAAAACCAACTGGTTCAATAATGTCCCTTTAGGGAAGGAAATCTGCCATCCTTACCTGGCCTGGCCTTCATGTGACTCCAAACCCACAGCAATGTAGCTCTACAACACTCAAAAAGCTCAGTATCATTCAGGACATAGTAGCCCTGTTTGATCAACACGCTAATCACAAACATTCGCTCCTTCCATCATTGACACACAGTGACAACCATGTGCACGATCTATAAGATGCACTGCAGTGACTCACCAAGGCTCCCTAGGCAACACCTTCCAAACCCATGACTGCTGCCATCCAGAAGGACAAGGGCAAACGATATCTGGGAATGAAATCCTGGAATTCCCTCCCTAACAGCACTGTGGGCATACTACACAGCAGAATTCAAGGAGACGGCTCAATCACCATTTTTTCAAAGGGTAATTATGGATGGACAATAAATGAAAAAAATAAACATAATGACAATTTGAGCACAAGATAAACTACCTTTAACTCTAATAAAGCAAAATAAATTTATCCTCATCAATTCCTAGTCTTGTGTGTCATGCATATATAATACCGATACCTGGGTTTGGAACATCACACATCATGAGATGAAGGTCACTAATCATTGTTCCATCCATTCTACAGGAAACAAGTTGTATGCAGCACATTTAAGTTAACAACGTAATTGAAGAGAGTTAGGTTCTTCATGCCAATGGGAAATCATGCTGAAAAGAACAATCACAATTTATATTTCCAGAAAGCCGATGAAGTATTCTCCCCACAGGGATCACTATGGTTCTGTAGGAAATGTAGCAACCAATTTGTGCACAGCAAGCTCCCACAGATAGCAGCGTGATTATGAACCTGATCAGTGATGATAAGCAAGAGAGGTTAATTGGTATCAGATCACCAATGGCCATTGTGGACACTTTGATGACTTGAGTCTTTTGCATCCATCAGAGAACAAACAATGACCCAGACAGTGTGGCTCTTCCTCAGTACTTACCCTCTGACAGTGCGGCGTTTCCTTAATATTGACCCTCTGATAGTGCGGCACTCCCTCAGTGCTGATCCTCTGACAGTGCGGCACTCCCTCAGTGCTGATCCTCTGACAGTGCGGCACTCCCTCAACGCTGACTCTCTGGCAGGGCAGCACCGCCTCAGTACTGACTCTCTGGCAGGGCAGCACCGCCTCAGGACTGACTCTCTGGCAGGGCAGCACCGCCTCAGGACTGACTCTCTGGCAGGGCAGCACCGCCTCAGGACTGACTCTCTGGCAGGGCAGCACCGCCTCAGGACTGACTCTCTGGCAGGGCAGCACCGCCTCAGGACTGACTCTCTGGCAGGGCAGCACCGCCTCAGGACTGACTCTCTGGCAGGGCAGCACCGCCTCAGGACTGACTCTCTGGCAGGGCAGCACCGCCTCAGGACTGACTCTCTGGCAGGGCAGCACCGCCTCAGGACTGACTCTCTGGCAGGGCAGCACCGCCTCAGGACTGACTCTCTGGCAGGGCAGCACCGCCTCAGGACTGACTCTCTGGCAGGGCAGCACCGCCTCAGGACTGACTCTCTGGCAGGGCAGCACCGCCTCAGGACTGACTCTCTGGCAGGGCAGCACCGCCTCAGGACTGACTCTCTGGCAGGGCAGCACCGCCTCAGGACTGACTCTCTGGCAGGGCAGCACCGCCTCAGGACTGACTCTCTGGCAGGGCAGCACCGCCTCAGGACTGACTCTCTGGCAGGGCAGCACCGCCTCAGGACTGACTCTCTGGCAGGGCAGCACCGCCTCAGGACTGACTCTTTGGCAGGGCAGCACCGCCTCAGGACTGACTCTCTGGCAGGGCAGCACCGCCTCAGGACTGACTCTCTGGCAGGGCAGCACCGCCTCAGGACTGACTCTCTGGCAGGGCAGCACCGCCTCAGGACTGACTCTCTGGCAGGGCAGCACCGCCTCAGGACTGACTCTCTGGCAGGGCAGCACCGCCTCAGGACTGACTCTCTGGCAGGGCAGCACCGCCTCAGGACTGACTCTCTGGCAGGGCAGCACCGCCTCAGGACTGACTCTCTGGCAGGGCAGCACCGCCTCAGTACTGACTCTCTGGCAGGGCAGCACCGCCTCAGTACTGACTCTCTGGCAGGGCAGCACCGCCTCAGTACTGACTCTCTGGCAGGGCAGCACCGCCTCAGTACTGACTCTCTGGCAGGGCAGCACTGCCTCAGTACTGGCATTGTGGTGCATGGCTTTGTCCTGAAATCTCTGGAGTGGGGACCATGAAGTCGCAACCCTCTGATTCGTGGGAGTGAGAGCTCCCTATCACTTCCTAACAACTGTTTAGACATCATTGCCAAAGCGGTGTCCATCTCAATTGACTATTATCATATTTAAGTTGATATAACTTTCCCCAGTTGGCCAGGCTGGTCGCTGTGGATGCTTCCTTGTTCCCCAGTAAGTGATCTTTGGCCCAATGCGATGATGGAAATGTTACTGAAGGGAGATGGGGCCCTTGAGTTTGAAGATGGTGGGCTGTGCCTTCTCCAAGCTGACAAGGTTGCTGCAGTTAATGGTGAGATGGGATCAATTAGCATCCTATTAATGCTGTGGGTGGAGCAGTTTGGCAGGAGCTCTTTGATTGGATGGTTCATTTGGGTTGCTAATCCAGGTTAAGTGGATCATGTGAGGTGACCCCCAACTGGGCGAGGGAAGGTCTTTTAAAAGACTGGGCCCTGATGCAAAACAGAAACTTGTAGCAGCTCTTTACAGCTCAGGTATTAACTGTGGGGGAAGTGAGTGGAGAAATGAGGGGAGTCAATGTTTCAGAGTTTATGAGCCTTTTGTTTGTAATGTTTTTGAGCAAGTGGGGAGATTGGACCAAAGTCCAAAAAGAAAAACTTGTGATTTGGGTGTGGGGTAGAGGGATGAAAGGACAAATGCTGTCCTGGTGTATGACAGGGATTGGTTCTGGGTAAATGAAAAGAGAAGTGAATGAGTCTGGAGGAGGTGTGAATGATGTTGAGATACTGGTGTTGGACTGAAGTAAATATAGTGAGTCACCTGATGAAGGAGCAGTGCTCCAAAATCTAGTGGTGTTTGCTACCAAATAAATCTGTTGGACTTTAACCTGGTGTTGTGAGACTTCTTATGGAAGTGTGAATGGCAGAGTTTGAGATTCTTTACTGCCTGAAAGCAAAAGATGAGCTTTGAAGTGATTTAGCTTGGAATGTGTTATAGAATCTTAAAATTCTATAGTGCAGAAGGAGGCCATTTGGCCTATTGAGTCTGCACTGACTGCAATTCCATCCAGGCCCTATCCTCAATCCTTTGCACTTACCCTAGCTAGTACTCCTGACTCTGAAGAGCAATTTAGCACAGTCAATACACCTAATCCACCCCCCTTTGGGGTAAGGGGGGAACCAGAGCCTCTGGAAACCCATGCAGACAGGGGGAGAATGTGTGAACTCCACAGTGTGACATGGACTGTCCTTTGTAACATTAGGACTCCTATTCAAGGTCTAAGTTCTGGAGAAACTTTGAGTCTGGAATATTCTAGGGGCAAAAGAGCAGCATCTGATGTGTTGTTTTGTGAGTTTATTATGTCTAGCTTTGGGGTAGTAAAGGCTGAGATCATGTAGTGTGAGGGAGGAAAATCCAAATGGTGGATGATTACTATTTGGAAAAGCCAGTTTTGTGGATTATTAAGAAAGCTTCCATCCACCCTTTTCTCTTGCTTGCAGCTTACTGTCTGGCTTATTGCCTCTGTAGTGAGTGCCTCCCCCCATTCTTCTACATTTAAATTGTTGTGGTGGGCAACTTGGCCTTGCTACCTTCCTTCCACTACTAAAAGTGGAACAAGCTCCAGAAGTAGTAGTAGAGGTGGGTACAGTTACATGGGTAAGGTAGTATCAAGGGATTTGGGACTAGCTTCATCATTTTTTTTAAAAAAAGATTTTATTGGAAAAGTTGGGCTGATGGGGGCTGTTTCCATGCTATAAACCTCTGACTCTAATGACTAAGATATCTGGGGAAGATCACAATTGTTTCCTGTGGACTTGAATCATAGAATCCCAGTACTGAAGGTGGTTATTTGGCCCATCAAGTCTGTACTGACCACATCTCACCCAGGCCCTATCCTGTAATGCAGTTACCCTGCTAATTCCCCTGACACTATAGTCAATTTAGCATGGCCAATCCACCTAGCCTGCACATCTTTGGACATGGGAGGAAACCAAAGACACAGGGAGAATGTGCAAATTCCACACAGTGACCCAAGGCTGGAATTGAACCTGGGTCCCTGTCACTGAAGCAGCAGTACTAGCCACTGTGCTACCTGTGAATTAGAATAGTTGGGTCATTTACCTTTGACCAGTGCAGGTATGATGGGCTGTAGGATCATTTTATATTCATCACCCTGTGATTTAGAGGGAATTGTGCTGGACTCGTAGTGAACATTCCCTCGTGCCTACGTTAGCTTGTTTGGAAGAAGCTGTGGAATTAGCCCTACTCATCTGCCCAACCCCTTTGCTCGTTTCTTGGCAGTCCTGTCATTGTAGCTGGCGGGGCAGTGATTTTGTTTTAACTTGGTTAAAATGTTAGTTGGAGTTGCTGGCCTGGAACTTGCACCAGAAAATTGATTTGGGAGCTCCTGGGAAATGGTTGTGGGGTAAGGGGGAAGATGATGTTAGGTACTTGAAATTAATTTGCAGCCCATTTTCAGTTCACTGAGGTCTTTCAGTTGAATATCTCAATGAATATATTTCAATTAAATATGCCAAGCAGTGCACTGATATATTAATCAGGCCATTAAGTTGCTTTGCTCTATTAATTTGACTTGAAATGCTATGGATGTCACAGACAATAACTATTCTCCTTTGAGTTAGTGACTTGTCTGAAACTTGTAATGTTGCATCATTTTTCAATATAAAAAATAACTGACCCTGTTCTGAATTGCATAGTGTAAGATTGCACTTTTTGATTTTGAGTTCTAGAAGCTACCAACATGCACTAGTCACTAATTAATAAATCCAATGGGAAAGTTGGTGGTGATGCCAGGCAACTGGGGCATTAATTGAGTGTTTATTCATTCTGGTTGAATGAGATGATTGGGGGTTGTCGGAAGCATTTCCACATTCATACTTCACACGAGGCCATTTGACCTGTGTACTAACTACTTGTTCCCACTCCAGTGCTTTGCCTGTAGCCCCTGTATGTTCCCGTTTGTGTAACGTAACTCTAGAATCTGTCATCTCTGCCCTTTCCCAGGTTGACTGGAGATTCTCCTTTTTCAGGTTATGGTTTGGCATGCCCTCTGTTTTGAATTTCAGCTCTCCTGTCACTAGGCTGGTTGTGATCTGAGGAAAATCTTGATCTTCAGTCTCAGGACAATAATCCCAGCTTCTCCAATTTTACTACCTTGATGTACCAAGGATAAGGGAGTGGGGAAAGTGATGGGATAAAGGTATGTGAGATGGAGAAGTGGGATTGTGTGGAATTGTCTACAGGAAGCTGGCATGGAGTTTGGGCTCAATGGTTTACTCAATGCCCTCTTAACAGTAAGTAGGCATTCTTGCCCTAGAAAGTCTTGTTGCATTAGGTTGAAGATGGGCAAGGTAGATTGGCCATGCTAAATTGCCCCTTGGTGTCCAAAGATGTGTAGGTTAGAAGGACTAGCCATGCTAGATGTGTGGGATTACAGGGTTGGGGGGGGGGGGGGGGGGGAGCACCTAGGCAAGATGCTCTGTCTGAATTGGTGTAGACTTGATGGGCCGAATGGTCTCTATACTTGGGGATTGTATGATTCTATACTGGGGGGAAGGTGTGCTTCCGAAGGGAGCACAATACCGTTGGTCAGTACTAAGTTGCACTGAGCACCGTTAGGCTCTCTGCTACACATCTAGTTGTGACTCTGGCAGAAATCTTTGCTTGTAAAGAGTTCCCAGTGACTATTCTGCAGACAGAATTTTGTTGAGATAGATGTTGGGTGCAGCCAAAAATGTCAGCAAATGGAAAAACTGCTTTTTCTATCTTGAGTAGAAATCCAGTGGATTAGAGTGCAGTTGTCCACTTTGGACCTCAGAAGCAGGCTTCATTTCCAAATACTGAACAGCCAGAGACATCACAGGATTAATATTTTAATTAAAAAAAGAGCAAGGGCAGAAATTGGGAAGTTAATTGCATCCTGAGGCATTCAAGGGGGAAAAGGGAGGAATGTGCTAGGAGAAGGCCAGGGGATGACAGGTGAGTTGACCAGTGATGGGTTGAATGTCTGTCTTGTCCTAATTCTGAGACTCTGGTCTTCTAACTGCATACAAAGAAGATCATGCTTTGTCTGTATAAAGTGGACTTCTAACTTGACTGAGTGTCCTTGTCTATTGGACAAAGGCCTTGGAAGGTAAGTGCCCTCATTACTTGGTGAGGGAACAAGTTGACTATTTGGACTTGTCTCTTTTCCCAGTGTCTTTCTCATGTGCTTTGTTGTGTTTTGGGACAGGAATGAGGACACTGGGAGCTCAACAATGCTAACATTCTTTGTTCTGCATTCTAGATTAGCTTTTGATTATCCTGTTTTTTCTTTCCCCTCAGTTTGAGTATGGATTTGGAAGTTGAAAGGATTCTTGAGAGATTTTTAGAAGCCGTGAAGGATGGTGGGATATCCAAACTGGCCTCTCTGGTGAAAGCTGAGAGGAGACGAGTCGAATGTGTAACAGTTCATGTGGCAGTCACTGGCACCCCAAGGGTGGGGAAGTCTGCTTTCATTAATTCAGTGATGGATTTCAAGGATGGCACAGATGGTGCTGCCCCAACTGACCCCACCCAGCAGGTGGCAAAGCCAGCATCCTACAGGAGGCCAGGAGAACCTTGCTGCATGTTTTGGGAGCTGCCCAATATCGAGGGGGCCAACTTCTCACCAGACAGCTACCTGGAAGCACTAGAGGTTGACAGATATGTTGGCTTCTTTATCCTGTCATCAAGCCGATTCACGAGGGAGGCTGTAGCCCTTGCCAATGAGCTCCGGCGGATTGGCAAGCAGGTTTACTTTGTCCGCACCAAGATTGACTTGGACACCCACAGCTACAAGAACAAGGAGTTTGCTGAAGATGCCCTGCATGTGGTCACTGCTGACTGCTTTGACCACTTGGACATTGAATACGCGATCAGTCACTTCTTCTGTGTTTCCTGCCATGATACTGGGAGGTTTGATTTCATGGCATGCATCCAAGCCCTGCAGAAGAACTCCTCACCCCCACTCCAGAAACATGCCCTGTTACTATCCCTGTACTACCTGGCCAATAAGATGGAGCTGAAGAACTCGCTTAAGGAGTTGATTCCAGTATCGGCAATTTACAGTTGCATTATTGACCCTGTCCCAGTTGAGCAGTTGCCCTACCAGGCAAACATCTCCTTTCTGCACAAAGAGATCCGCTTCTTCCGCACTATGCTTGGGCTAGACTACCGAGACTTGAACAAGAGTGCCAGGTTGATTGGCCAGCCCACTTTTGTCCTCTCAGATGAGATCCAGACCAGGCTGGCAAGGGAGCTCACTGAGAAAGCAGTTGCAGAAGAACTGCTGAGGTGGACAGAAAAGAATGTGCTGGTTTCCCCTAGCAACGTCAAGTGGCTGCCACTCCTCAAGACCCTGCCTGGCGGGCAGCTTTCTGGAGCCTCCACCATCCGCTTGTTGGATTCCATGCTGGAGCAGTTTATGGACGATGCCTATCGGATTCAGAGGAAGATAACAGAAATACTGAGGGGTGACTAACATTGCTAGAGATCCCAACAGTCTAAAAACAGTACAAAGGGAGAAACTTCCCTCCATATCAAAGACCAATTTGGTGTCCTTCCTAGTGGGTGACATGTTTAATTCCATAGTCTATCATATAACCTCAGGGCATGCTCCTGATCCAGGTTGCTTTAGTGCAATAAATTATATTCTCAAGTCTGAAGTGTATCTGTTTTATCCCAAGAGCCTTTAACTACTAAATAAGATTGGTCTGGAGATTAAATGGGCATGGAACCAAAAGTGAATCCTTAGCAATTCTGTACCACTCAATTCACTGTTGCATTAAATAGGCAGCTACAGTGCTGGATGAGTATGCAAAGTTTTGTCTCAGCATACCACTAACATTTAATGCAACTGAGCAATGATTCAGATGTGGAGTTTTTATGTGGTTATGCTGTCTTGTACTTCAAACATTACAACATCCTTCCCTTTTTTATTAAAAGTGATAGCTCCTTCCTGTAGATAACATGGCAGTAAAGATCATCCTTCAAGGCAATCAATGGCTATTTTTGGAAACGCAAGTATGAATTGATTTTTGAGAACTTTTGACACTGAAATGAGGGTGGGGTGAACCTGACCCAATCTCCTGTCTGCAGCTGGGGATGTGTCACAACACTTCAATTTGTTTTTACTGTTGAACTTGAGCCTTTTTACTGAAAACATGTTGAAACACTCCTTGAGCTCAGTATTTGGGGGGATGGGCTGACTTTACTGTTGGCATTGCTTTGGATTTGCCTTGGTATTCCTCCCAAAGTAAAAAAAGGGAAGGTGGTTCTTGTGGAAAATTGTCACTTGTTTGGGAGGGTGAAGACCAGCAAAATTTGGATTTGAAAAGGCAATGCCTGGTGTAGATGAAAATAAATGTGTCTGACCAATACAACTAAGTCCCCACTTCATTTCAGTCCTTTCACCAAAGGAATACCACCAAGACAGACCACGCCATGTAGACTGGCCATGTCCCATTGCTAACTGAATTCTCCAGTTAATTACTGTACAATCTTAGGATTAAAATTGTGTATGGGGACTCTAGTCAGACATTTCTTGGTGGCTTTAGTCCAAGGATTTAGACTACCATTGACAATCTGTTTCAAAAATAGCTTAAGATTTTTGACATACAAGTTTTTTGCATTTAGCAGTTTTTCACTGTCCTGTTTAACAATTTCCTGTAATTGTTTCCATAAATGTCTTGTGTGCCAATCAGACTTTATACTGGAGCTTGCCTTGCACCTGTGATTATTAAAATGGAGCAGTTTGTGCATTATCTTCTGGTGCTGTCTGTCTGTTTTTAATATTGTAACCTGTGGTTCTATTTTCTCTGCAGTAGAAGCAAATTGAGTATACACATTCCTTAACCCTTTAACTTTAACTTTAAAAAACAGCTTTGCCGTGTAGGAGGCCATTTGGCCCATGTTTGCAGTAGCTGAGATTGTGTGATCTTAGTCTATAGTATTATGTAGGAAGAGAAGCAGGAGTAGGCCATTCAAGCCTACTCCATTCATTTGCTCATAAGAACATAATAAGAAATAGGAGCAGGAGTAGGCCATCTAGCCCTTTGAGCCTGCCCTGCCATTCAATAAGATCATGGCTGATCTGTTGCTGCTCTATTCTGTGAGCAATAGGTAAAGATGTTGTTAACACATATTTGTAGAGCATAGAGAAATAGCTTGAAGTTAAATAGATTGGATATAGTTAGGCATATTGATAACCCACTTTATGGAAACAACTGAGTTTAGTCACAAACATAGGACATAGGGTTTGATGCTGCTAACACAGCAATAATTAGGGATAATAAAAAGACTGCCTGTAATGTAGAGATAACATCAGAGATGTGATGTGCAGTGAAGCATACACCACATCCTGCAGGAATGTAAGAGGCCCACGTTATAAAAAGCAAATGGTCTGCAAGATGTGTTGTTTATACAACTAAGCATAAAAGGGGGAAGGGGTCACTGAGATAGTCGGGACAGCAGTGATTAAGTTGGCAAAGGATTGATTACTGCCAATCTGAACTGGACATATAACAGTATTGGATAAGATGGATGAGTTTGCTAATGCACTCTTGTGATAACAGGAGACATTGTTAGATGGGATAGGAACTTAGGGCACCTTGAGCCAATAGGAGAATGTCAACACATGGGACAGGGACCACCAATTAGGAGAGAACATCACATTGCAAAGCCATCACAATGCTTGTAAAAAAGGTATAAAATGTGCTGTAAATCTATGTGAGGTGTGCCTATTTCGCTAGACACCCGGTCTTGCAAGAACGTCAAATAAAATCTTGCTCCTTCAGAACTTGACTTGACTAAATTGTTTAACTGTGAGCTGTGTTTCTCACAGTTCCACTTTCCCACCCTCTAATCATGACTAATCAAATTCAATATCTTGATCTTGCCTTCCTCTCCCCTTCACCCCTCCCATATTCCTTGATTCCTTTTAGCCCCACGAACTAAACCTAATTTCTTCACGTCAGGGTTAAAGCATGGAAGCAGGCCCTTCAGCTCAACTTGTCAATGCTGCCTTTTTTTAAACCCCTAAGCTTGGCCCATGTCCCTCCATATCCATATAACTGTCTAAATGCTTTTAAAAGACAAACTATCTGCCTGTACCATTACCTCTGGCAGCTTGTTCCAGATACTGTTCATCCTTCAGATGAAGAAATTTCTCCTTGTCTCAATCCTAAAAGGTTTACCACTTATCCTCAAACTGTTACCAAGTTCTGGGGCTCCTCCATCACTGAACATTCTTTTTGAATCTATCCTGTCTAATCCTGTTAAAACTTCCCTCTTCTAAACTCCAATGAATACAATTCTAGCCAACTTAGGTCTGTCATGTGATGAGACTGCCATCCCAGGAATCAGCCTGGTAAACCCTTGCTGTACCCTCTGTCCAGTATGGCAAGTACATATGTATCTGGTCATTTCTGCTTCTACTACCCCTGCAGGCAGCAAATCATCCATTCACAAGATGGGTTGGGTTTTTTGAATGTTTGGCACTTGCCAAACTTCTAGTAGCCACTAGTCATTGGTAGTGCTATTTCTCTCTCACTAGCTAATGCTTCCCAGGTGTAGCAGTTGATAGAGCAATGTGGTGGCTGGCACCAAGTCTGTGTGGGTGTTTTCCATGTCTGTGTGGGTTTCTCCCCCACAGTCCAAAGATGTGTGGGTTAAGTAGATTAGCCATAGCAAATGTACAGGATTACCAGAGGATCCCCATCCCTGTAAAGTTAGTGCAGATTTGATGGACTGAATGGCCTCCTGCACTGTATGGTTCCATTGTCCACCAGATGCTGCCTCTGCTTGAATGCTAACATTTCCAGGGAATCTCTACAAATGCAGTACTCCCAATGGAAATGTTCCACACCTTGACCTTTTCATTACACAAAATACCTAATCCTGTACACCTCCATTAAATCTGTGCAGAAGAAAACAAGATTGAAGTTCTTTTGAAGAAGAATTCCATTTGAAGGGTTAGATTTAAAGTGAGCATAGGTGACAAATTGGACACAGTTTCAGTTGAGAAGCTGGCATGTTTGAAGTGGGTCTGCAGGATTCTTATGAATAACTCAAATTTGTTTTGCATATTTCTCCAACAAAGTATCATTACCAAGTTGATGGCCTTCCTCTAGATGGTTTGCAGATGAGCAGAATGATTTACTATGCCAAGCCAGCAGCAGCAGCACGTCTGACATCTTGACCTCCCAAAAGTGGAGGAATCAACATTGTTGCAGTCAATCATAAATCATCTGATTGCTATATCTTGCCTTTTCCAGAGTGTGGGGTGTTTAGGGAAAATCTCTATTCATATTCCCTCAAAGCACAATTATGCACTATTATTCCAGCAGTTTTTAAACTATCAAGGCATGTTTTCTTGTCTTCTGTTCCTAAATGGAGTCTGCATGTTCTCCCATGTCTGTATGAGTTTCCTCCAGGTGCTCTGGTTTTCTCCCATGGTCTGAAAGACCTGCTGGTTAGATGTGTTGGCCATGCTAAATTCTTCCCTCCAGTGTCCCTGAACAGGCACTGGAATGTGGAACTAGGGGATTTTCAGTAACTTCATTGCAGTGTTTACATAAGCCTTAATTGTGACACTAATAAATAAACTTTAACTTTTTTAAAAAAAGCCAGCACCCGCAGCAGTGTGGCACTAATGCACAAGCAGTCTCTGACACTAGACTCCTGAAGCATTTGCTCTACTGAGTACGTGGTCAAGGTAGGAGATTCCCTCAAGGACAGTGGAAATGCTTTTGAATGAGTATTCCCAAACCAACTCCGTCACACTACTGCCCCCCCCGCCCCCCACCACCTTAACTCCCGCTGAAGAGGAATGGAGTCCCTAATCTTTCCCCTGTGGAGAGATCCTTTCCCCTTTAACACTGGGGAGCTGGGATGGAGGGTGTTGCATGCAGCAGTGCCATACAACCATTGGATGCATCAGTTCATGGACTCTCAAGTCATCGACCCTTTCTGTGGTCTTGTGGAGTAAGTTGTTTTAGATTACACTCCCTCCTTTAGTTTCTTACAAAAACGTTTGCTTGCAATATTGTTTCTATTTCAGCATCTTACTCCTGATCTATAGGCACTTGGTGCAGGGAAAGACGAGGACCTCCTTGTGGGCCTTGCCAAGCTTGCCATCAACAGGTTAAGGAAGCAGGTGATGCGGAGGTGGGTTGTTGGACCGGACCCAACCCAACTGTCTGTTTCTCTACCACTGTTACAGTTGCAGCTGGGTGCCCCTGAAGAGGGATCAGTCTATGGGCACTGCAGGGACCGGGGTATCTTATTGATCCCTTTAATCATGTTTTGTTTTGTGTTTTTTTTCTGGGCAGTTCCCCTTTAAGTGGCTGCCTTTATTTGCTTTGCCCCTCGGTTTATTTAGTTTAATTGACTTGTACAAAAGTGTGACAGTCCCTGCTTTGTGATTAACTCAAATCGCTGGAGAAGATTCGGCTGCGAAGTTGCAGAACGCAGCGTGTCAGGTGAAGTCAGGGCAAGGAAGGCACAAACCTGCAAAGGAATCAGTGGGTGCACTTGGCGGACTCGGTCATATTGGAACCCACTGAGCTGAAGTAGAAGCAAGTCATCCTTAATCCTCATGTTGTTTAAATGGTAGATGTCAAATCAATACACAAATAATCCTTTCCTTTCTAAATTATTAAACAGAAATGTTCACCAAATAAACATTTTGAAATTTTCCCCTCCAGCATTTCATTTAAATTGTTTTGAAAAGCAATACTCAGAATTGAACCAGACTATTTAATGACTCATCCATCTTTAGTTCTATTATTTTCTGGCTATGCTAGACTACTTAATGCATGTTCTCTGCTGTGACAAAAACAGCTGTAAGGAAAAGGATATTAAGTCCAGACCTAAACAGCTGGAAAAGATTGAGCCCTTTTGAGTGCAAAGGGAATTCAGGAGAAACTTCATAAGCCAGCGAGTGGTAGGAATGTAGTTGCAATGGGGGGGAAGGGAAGGGAAGCAAAATGAAGCTGGACAAACACACGAGAGAGAGAAAGGAATAGAAGGATATGGTGATGGGGGTGTGAAAGGCTCGTGTGGAGCAGCGACATTGACATGGAGATGGGCCGAATGGCCTGTGTCTGTGCTGCTGTCCATGTCGGAAAGTTTATCCTTTCACACAGAAAAACCTAATGGATCAATTTAATCTTGTGGCTTTGTTTAAATGCTTGTTTCAAAACCTCTATCCCTGCAAGTTCAATTCCTATGAGATCTCATCCAATTTCCTGTTGAAATCATTCATTGCCTGTGCTCCCTCTCTCGTGGGCAATCAGTTCCAGATCCACTGACTGAGTGAAAGAAGTTCTTCCTCACATCCCAAACACATCACCCCCCCCCCCCCCCCGCTCTCCACTTCCCAAAACCTTTAATCTGTGAGCCCTGTTCCTACTAATGCACTTTATTTAAACTTGTCACCATCTTGTCACCCAGCTCAGATCGCCTCTCAATCTCCTTTTGCTCTGAGGACAACAACCTCCAGCAGCTCCAAGCCAAACCTTGGAGTTACAATCCCCTTATTCCTGGGACCCAAATCTCCCTCTGTATCCTCTCCAGAACCCCACATCCTTGTACATCTTAGCACAGCATGCAAAGTTGAAGCTAAAATCACACTGGCTAAGACTAACAGTACAGTGTAGGGTTAATAAGCTGTAGGAAGTATTGACAAAATTTTGAATACAATTTTTGGTATATATATTGTTGCGCAGTTGGGTAGAGTTTGGGACTCTGAATTGGCTTTAATTTGACTTGATTGGATCGGAATAAAGATTAAAAAACAATTTTTAAAGCAGCATCTTGACCTTTTGGCTAAGATGCAAATAAGATGAAGCCTTGGTGGAGGTGCAATGCCTATTCCATTCAGCTTGGATCATGTAGATCAAGCCCAAAACAGGAGGGAGAGCCCTATCTTGTCAGCTTGGATCGGGAATGTCTCACTTGATGAGATTCTGAATTGGTCTTGATTTGATTGAATTGGATAAATAAATTAAAAATATTGTAGATTAGAAGGTAGGAAGTTAGAATTTAGTGTTTGCAAAATTATAAAATGCGAGTACAAACTGAAACATTAGTACCAAAAGGCCAAGCAGCAGTTTTTACCAAGACAACAGGCTTTTGAATTTAGCCAATCAATTTGAATCAGGCACACAGATATCAAAACCTATTAAATTTAAATCTGATGGTTTTGACAAGCTAGAACCAATCCTGTTGTGGGAAATATTGATATGTCATCACAGGTATAAAATAACGGGGCAGTGGGACAAAAAGAAACAGCAACTGCCACCTGCCAGAAGTAACAACTCTCAACTCTCTCTCGAGAGGGCATCACTGTCTCTCATAGCTTCATCTGTGTCTTAGAGAAAGCACCAACTAGATAGCAAAGGTACCAAAGAAGAAAGAAGTTCCAGACAGAAGAATTAAGGCCCAGAATATTCCAGAAGACACAAATCTTAGTTGTAATTTAGAGAGTGACTAAATTTTCTTTTGTTAGAGAGTGGGAATTTTATTTATTTGAACAGCATACCATTAGGATCTTGTTTTATCCGGGAATAGTTAATAGTTTGAAGGGATTTATTTGCTTTGTTTATAATTTAGTTAATTTTCTCATTGTTAGTTAGATAAATAAATTGTTACATTTTGATTTTAGAGAGATTGTGTCATGGATTTATTTTTATTTAACCACTAGAAATTGCTGAAGAGCAGATTGCACCATTTCACACACTCGTTTTACAGATTATAAGGCGAGGTACTTCCCTTGGGTGTTTCAGTGTTAGTTCTCGGGTGGGGGGGAGCGGAAATCAACCTCTGCTTTATTACAATATATACACCAACCATGGCTTATTAGCTAGCACTTTGACGTCAGGATCAAAGAATGGGTCTTGAACCTACAACCTATCAGGACTTGAGCCCTTACACTCTTAATGGCGTACTGTAGGATTTGCTGCACTGTCAGATGAGAATTTCAACCCGGGGCATCAATCTTCTCTCTCGGGTGGAGGTAAAAGATTGCAAGGGTACTCTTCCAAAGAAAAGCAAGAGAATTCACCATACTGTGCCATGAACATTTATCTCTCGGCCAATGAATATTAAACATAGCGAATGATCACCTGTAAAGACTTAATTACCTGTAAAGACTTGCATTCCAATCATTCTTCACATTCTAATCTGTAATTATCTTACAATTGTCTTTGCCTATATATATGCCGTTTTGTGAAACCTACCTCCACTCACGTGATGAAGGTGCAGTGCTTTGACAGCTCGCCATTCCAAATAAACATGTTGTGCTTTAACTTGGTATTGTGAGACTTCTTACTGTGCCTACCCAAGTCCAACGCCTGCAGCTCCACCTCACAACTCTTCCTTTGACATGGAAGCAATCATTTGGTCTTGATCAACCATACTGATGTTGACTTTTGATTCAATTTCTTTTGGTATTTCCTCTCTAGTTTTCCAGCAATTAGATGAGATCATGCCCTTTTTTGGCCAGCTTAATATACCTTTTAAGTAAATTTGTCCTCTTTTGCTACTTTCTTAATGCTTTTTAAGAAGACATTTTCTCTTTCTCAGTAATCTTAATGTCTTTTAATTAATTAATTTATTTATTTGCCTTCTTAGGAGATGTCCTCTTTTTGGTCTTTTAAGAAGACATGTTCTCTATTTCATAGTCTGCGTCTTTTAAGATGTCTTCTTAATGCATTTGAGAAGATGTCCTCATTTTGGTCTCTTAATTTCTTTTAAGAAGGCATATTCTCTTTTTTAGCCATCTTAATATCTTCTGAGAAAAATATTTTTCAGTCAAGTCAATGTTTTTTAAGACATTTCTTATCTGTCATTATAATGTCCTCTGAGAAAATATGTTGTCTCTCTTAATGCATTTTGAGAAGACATGTCCCCTTTTCCAGCCATTTTAATGCCTTTTGGGAAGATGTGTTCTATTTTTCAATCATAATGCCTTTTGAGAAAATATGTCCTTTTTTTCTAGTCATCTCGAGGACTTTGAAGAAGATATAGGCAATATATTGATGATAGCTTAATGCCTTTCAAGATGTTGTCTTTTACAATTATCTTAATGCCTTATGAGAAAGTGTCCTTTTTCTAGTCATCTTAATGACTTTTACAAAGATACATTCTCTTTTTGCAATATCTTAATGCCTTTTAAGATGTTCTCTTTCAATTATCTTGAGAAAATATGTTCTTTTCTTAGTCACCTCAAGGACTTTGAAGAAGATTTTTTTTGCAACAACTTAATGCCTTTCAGAAGATGTTCTCTTTTTCAGTTATCTTGGTGCCTTGTGGGAAAATATGCCCTTCTTTTAGTCACTTTGAGGACTTTTAAATAAATACGTTATCATTTTAACGATTTCTTAATGCCTTTGAAGATGATGTTCTCTTTTTCAATTATCTTAATCCTTTTCAGAAAAAATGTCCTTTTTCTAGTCATCTTAGCCACTTTTACAAAAATACATTCTCTTTTTGCAAGATCTTAATGTCTTTTAAGATGTTCTCTTTCAATTATCTTAAGAGAAAATATGTTCTTTTAGGCATCTCACGGACTTTGAAGAAGATACTTCTTTTGCAGTATCTTAATGCCTTTTCAAAAGACGATCTTCTTCAATTATCTTGGTGCCTTGTGAAAAAATGTCATTTTAGTCACCTCGAGGACTTCTAAATGAGATACGTTATCATTTTAGCGATTTCTTAATGCCTTTGAAGATGATGTTCTCTTTCTCAATTATCTTAATCCTTTCGAGAAAATATGTCCTTTTTCTAGTCATTTTAAGGACTTTCACAAAGATACGTTCTCGTGTTTGCAATATCGAAATGTTTTTTAAGGCTATCCCAATCCTTTCAGAGGAAGCGCCCCCTTTATTGCTCAGCCTTCTGAGAAGCAAGTTGGGGGAAGGTGCTAGTACTGGCGAAAGGGGCCGAATAACCTTCCCGGACACCTGGCGCTGGTTTGAATTTTGACCGTTGGCCGGGGCCGCTTGAGCCCGCCACGTGCCGGTGGCGCGAGATCAGGGAAGGGGAGGGGTATGCAAACCTGATTGGACGGCGGGCCGGCGGTGCGCGAGGGACCGGGGGCAAACGTGCGCCGTGACTGGTCGGGGGCGTGGCCACGACTGCTCCCGCCCCCTCCTCTGGGGCCCACCCCCGGCTATTTAAACCGAGGAGGGCGAAGCGATCGAACGGGGTGAAAGGTGAAGACGGAATTTGAGCGGGTAAAGAAGTAAAACACTCTAAGAAGGCGCGCTTCTTTTGACATGAACTTACTCTGATCAGGAGGGGGACTTTTTTTAAAAGAAGGACCCCTACAATAAAAGGCAACCAAGGCTTCATTTTGGGAGGGGTGGGGGGCAGTTTTTTTTGTGGGGTCAAAGGTGAACTAAATATTGGCCAAGTCAGGGTGACAGCTAATGTGATCTGACCTTAAGTCAGAACTGCTGGACTTGATAGAGTAGTTTTCTCCCATTTGAGGTAGGCTCAAGGGGCAGGAGAAATTGGGATGAGGTGGTAGGGTGTAAGTCAGGGAAAAGCATAAAGTTTTGAGTTAGACCGATGGCACCATGCCAAGTTGAGGTGAGGCAGTATGTGGCCTCACAACACTAAGCCGTACAGGTGAGAGGAAAGTGTGGGGGTTATTTGCCCATGCACCCAATGGCAATGGTATACTTTGCCCATAGACTAGTTTTTTGATTGGAGTGCCCTTTGCTCAGAGGAAGCCAGGGTGGCCCATGGAACAGCCCACCTTGGTGTTAACACCCTCTGGTTGCCTTGGCAGCTGGTTGGCACTGTGGGAAGATTTAGGTGACCTGGAATGCAGCAAGTCACCCAAGAGCTGTACCAAGGTGGCAACCAATGGTACGTTGGGCCTTCCTTTGAGGGAGGTGCTGTTCTCGGGTGACAAGGAAACCCGGCTCCTATTATACACGGCTTTGGGGAGATCATGCCTGGAGATCACTGCACAGCTTTGGTCCTTCAAGCCTTCGACTAAGGAAAGATGACCTTGCAGTGAAACTTCACGAGGGATGCGGCATGGCACACTATGGCAGAATGGCCTCCTTGTCTCCTGTGAATCTCTGAGAGGACTCTCATATGAGGAGAGATTGAGTCAGGGAGTCTATATTCTCTGACAATGAGAGGTAATCTGAATCACAGAATAGTATAATGCAGAAGAGGCCCTTTGGCCCATCGAGTCTGCACTGATGCATGATATGTCATGACTTGCCCACCTAATCCCACTTGCCAGCACTTGGCCCATGGCCTTGAATGTTATGGCGTGCCAAATATTTATCCAGGTGCTTCTTAAAGTTTGTGAGGCATTCAGCCTCCTCCACCCTCCCTGGCAGTGCATTCCAGACCATCACTACCCTCTGAGTAAAAAGCTTTTCCTCAATCTTCCCCATACCTCCTGCTCCTCACCTTGAATCTACGTCCCCTCATAACTGACCATTCAACAAAGGGGAACAGTTGCTCCCTATCCACCCTGTCCACGCCCCTCATAATGTTGAACACCTCAATCGGGTCGTCCCTCAGTCTTCTCTGCTCAAAACAAAACAACTCAATCCGATCCAACCTCTCTTTATAACTTTATACCGATGCCAGTATATCTTATAATGAGAACAAAACTGACCGAGCTTTTACAGGAAGCAAAAATGTTTACTCCATTAGGCAAGACTGAATTGGGAAATAAATTAAGAGTGGTGAATTGGCACATTGTAGCTCTCATTCTCTTAAAATAAGTTAGTGCTTTAGTGTCTATTTTCTGTAGTCTAAGTTACCTGATTTTTTTTTCACCTTTGAATGTTCAGTACTGATAAAGCACAGGACAGGGCCGAGAAGGAAAGAAGACACAATGAGGATTTTATTGGCAGCCTCTGTTCTCTGCAACATCCTTCTTCGAGGTAAGAGTTGCTAATCGTTCATTAACTTGGTGTGGGTTTATTTTGTTATTGCCCATGGCATCTCAGAACGATTGGCTGGAGAAAGGCAGCTGTTTTCACTCTCTGGGTATTCATCAGACATGGCTCACCCTCACCTCTGAGGCAAAATGGGGCACAGGTTTGAGCACTGTGACCCAAAACCTGGGCTGGCACTCACACTGCCCCCTGCCACGAGGGTTACGCAGCGCTTGAGGTCAAATCCATTTTGCCATTCTGGGTGGACCGGCAAGATCCCATCGACACAGTTTTGAAGAATGGGAATGGGATAGAAGTTGTTTTGCACGCCCCTCCTTCCCCTGAGGTCCTGGGGCCTAATCATAGAATCCTACAGTGCAGAAGTAGGCCATTCAGCCCATTGAGTCTGCACCAACCACAATCCCAGCCAGCACCATCCCCATAACCCCACATATTTACCCTGCTAGTACCTGTGACAGTAGGGGAAATTTACCATAGCCAATGCAACTAACCTGCACATCTTTGGACTGTGGGAGGAAACTGGATCACCTGGAGGAAACCCACACAGTCACGGGGAGAATGTTCAAACTCCACACAGACAGTGAACCAAGCCGGGAATTGAACCTGGATCCCTGGCGATGTAAGGCAGCAGTGTTAACCATTGTGCTATCGTGCCGGGAACCAAACCCACGTCCCTGGTACTGTGAGGCAGCAGTGCTAACCACTGTGCCACTGTACCGGGAATCAAACCGGGGTCCCTGGCGATGTAAGGTGGCAGTGCTAACCACTTGTTTTTCAGCCAGCTTCACCAAAAGGCAGATGATTTGGATTGTCAATCACGTGGCGATTAGTGGGATCTTGCTGTGTACGGGTTGGTTGCCATGCTTCCTGCATTACAACAGTGACTATGCCTTGTGCCTCCCCATCGATTGACGGGTTGAGATGCATAAAAGGGAATTGGTAGGACTAAAGAGGGGAGCAGGAGCTGAAATAATCATGAAATGATTGTTACCGTGTAACAGAGCTTAACAGTTATAAAAATAATCTGTTACTTGGTCAAAGCTGCAAGATGAAAATCTAAGCGTTAGGAGAGGGCACTCAGCAGAGCACATTCTGCCATTAACTCAAAGCATTTACAATGACACAGCTCTTCCTTGAGGCTTTCTCTTTGCGTGGTTGATGCTCAGTTACTACAAAGCTGAAGAAAATAATTATTTCTATGAAGGGTTTCCATGTCAGGCCAGTGTACAGCCAACAATCTCTGTGAAAGCTCTGCTCAAATTTTGACAGCTGTGACAAATCCAGCAGCTGAGACAAGCCACAATGTTCTGAAATATTCTAAATCGAACCAACCACGATGTTCCCAAAATAATGAGCCAATTTACCCTATCTCCCTGTTAATGAATTGTTTGAATAAAACTCCAGATTCTGCATCTTCATCAAAAGGGGTAATCAGTGCTTCCTTGGCCCACACCCCATCTGCGTACTAGTTTTTAGTCCATTAGATATATACTGTTTGTAGACTAACTGAGGTGAAAACATTGCACTTACCCACCTTCAGTGGCTGAGCGAATGGAAAAGGCTATTGAAAAATTGGGCTCTATCCCAAGTGGGCAAGAATATAAAGGAATATAAAATAATTGTCTGGAATAACTGGGTTCAGTTTTGGGCCTCGTACCTCAGGAAGGAGATATTGTCCCTGTCAGGAGGAATGGAGCAAATTCACCAGACTGAAAGGGTTAAATTTGGAGGCCCAGTCGCACAGACTAGTCTTATATCCTCCTCCAATCTGCAAGATACTGGGGTGATTTAATTGAGTTGATTAAAGGACTCGATAGAGAGAAATTATTTCCTCCAGTGGGTGATGGAAGATCCCAGAACAAGGGTGCATTATCTGATTATAGGGTGGTACAGGCTCGAAAGAGCTGAATGGAGCCTTCTGTTCCTGTGTAACAGGCTTGAGGGGCTGAATGGGGCCTCCTCATGTTCCTGTCTAACAGGCTCGAGGGGCTGAATGGGGCCTCCTCCTGTTCCTGTGTAACAGGCTTGAGGGGCTGAATGGGGCCTCCTCATGTTCCTGTGTAACAGGCTCAAGGGGCTGAATGGGGCCTCCTCATGTTCCTGTGTAACAGGCTCGAGGGGCTGAATGGGGCCTCCTGTTCCTGTGTAACAAGTTCGAGTGGCTGAATGGCCTTCTCCTGTCCCTGTGTAAGAGGCTCAAGGGGTTGATTGGGTCGTCCTCCTTTTCCCATCAGTGGTTCCATCTTTTAGATGAGGCGTTAACATCGAGGCACGCCTGGTCCTAGCATTGAAGTTGCTACCTGGCTTTTGTTTGGAAGGTGAGCAGGAATATTGTGGGGCTGCTGGACCTAACATTCAGCGTGCAATCAATATTATTTTAAAAAGCAGATGATATGATATTTTTATCACACTGCTCTTTTGGGATCTTGCTGTGCACAAATTGGCCACGGCATTTCCTATGCCCCAACTACACCAAGTGGCTGTGAAATATTTCCAGACGTCCCAACCTGCTGGAGAAATACACGTCTTTCCTTTAATTATTCATTTTTAAAATGATTGATGGCAGAGATGTGTTTTATCAGCTTCTCCTGGGAGAAATTGGGAATGTGCTGACCTTGCTGCGCAGATGTTGGGGATTTGGTGAGTGAGGAAGCTTGATGATCAATGATTTGATTTGCTAGGACATTTCTCACCCACTTCGTCCTAACCCTCCTGCTTCTTCTTTGTCCTCAGTGTTTGCATTGAAATGCAAGAAGTGTTTGACCCTGACTAACTACCGATGCGAAGATGTCGATTGTTTCAGTCCTGATTTTTGCGTGTCTGTATTGTCATATACAGATGATGGTAAGGTAGCGGTGGAGGGGGACAAAATATTATAGCATTTCCAGTGGAGAAACAGAATATAAGGTAGAGGTGCCGTATTAAGCCATTTGGCCCATTGAGTCTGCTCTGCCGTTCGATCATGGCTGATATATTTCTCAACCCCACTCCCCTGCTTTTTCTCTGTAACCTTTGATCCCTTTACCAATCAAGAACCTATCTATTTCTGTCTTAAAGACACTCGATGACCTGGCCTCCTCTGTGGCAATGAATTCCACAGACCCACCGCCCTCTGGCTGAAGAAATTCCTCCTCATATCAGTTTTAAAGGTTTATCCCTTTACTTTGAGGCTGTACCCTCGGATCCTAGTCTGTCCTACGGATAGACACATCTTCCCCATGTCCACTCTATTCCAGGCCTTTCAGTATTTTGTAAGTTTCTGAGATCCCCCTCATCCTTCTAAACTCCATCGAATACAGACCCAGAGTCCTCAGACACTCCACATACGTCAACTTTTCATTCCCGGGATCATTCTGATGAATACCCTGTAGACCCTCTCCAAGGCCAGCACATCCTTCCTTAGGTACGGGGTCCAAAATTGCTCACAATATTCTAAACATGGTCTGACCAGAGCCTCATAAAGCCTCAGTAGTACATCCCTGCTTTTATATTCTAGTCCTATCAAAATGGATGCTAACGTTGAATTTGCTTTTCTGACTACCAACTCAACCTGCAAATTAACCTTAAGAGAATCCTGAACCAAGTATCCCAAGTCCCTTTGTGCTTCCAATTTCTGAATTCTCTCACCATTTAGAGAATAGTTTATCTCACTATTCGTCCTACCAAAGTGCATAATCTCACACTTTCCCATGTTGTATTCTTTGCCTACTCTCCTAATTTGTCAATTCTTTTCGCCTCCTCAATACAATATGTCCCTCCATCTATCTTTGTATTGTCTCTAAACTTAGCCACATTTCCTTCATCTAGATCATTGATGCATAAAGTAAAACGTTGACCCCTGTGGAACTCTACTAGCCACCAGCTGCCATCCTGAAAAAGACCCCTTTATCCCCATTCTCTGCCTTCTGCCAGTCAGCCAATCTTCTATCCATGCTGGTACCTTGCCTCCTACACCATTGGCTCTTATTCAGCAGCCTCCTTTGTGGCACCTTGTCAGAGGCCTTCTGGAAATCCAAGTAGCTAACATTCATTGGGTCTCCTTTGTCTGACATGATTGTTATCTCCTCAAAGAATTCTAACAGATTCATCAGCTATGACCTCCCCTTGACGAAGCCGTGCTGACTGCCCTATTTTACCATGCACTTCCAAGTATTCCAAAATCTCATCCTTAATAATGGACTCTAAAATCTTAACAATGACCGAGGTCAGGCTAACTGGCCTGTAATTTCCCACCTTTTGCCTGTCTGCCTTCTTAAACAGGGCTGTTACAGTAGCGACTTTCCAATCCTCTGAGACCCTCCCTGACTCTGTTGATTCCTGAAAGATTACCACTAATGCCTCCACTATCTCTTCAACAATCTTCTTCAGAAATCTGGTATGTAGTCCATCTGATGTAGGTGACCTATCCACCTTCAGACCTTTCAGCTTCCCTAACACCTTCTCCTTAGTAATGGCCACCTACTCACCTTTACCTGATTCTCTTGAATTTTTGGTATATTACTGGTGTCTTTTACCATGAAGACTGACAAGTCACTCGACCCATCTAGGCTCTGCAGGTGTTTGAGCTCCTCACGAGACTCCACTCCCTGCGCCTCTTCAACTCATCCCATTAACAACCCCCGCCCCAAAGTAAATGGGTAATATGGGAATTACGGGAACTGACTAGGATCAGATGCTGTTACCAATTTGCCATCTTTGTACTTTTGTCATTGGAGGCTTCACCTGGCAAAGTAAATGTTCCTTTGGCATTTCAAGCAGGTTGCACGGTTAGTTAGGAACAACACTCATGAGGCATTTTGCTTCTTCCAAAGCAACATGCCTATAGCACGAGGGGCTGAATGGTCCTCCTTCAGACACTGAGGTTCTGAATTTCAGTGCTTAACTCCACATCTTGCCCAACTCTGTTGAATGATGTGGGACTGACATGCTGCCTCCATGTGCTTTCGGGTCAGGTAGATCTGCTCGATCTCTGATTGTTGCACTTGTCTACTCTTCCAATCACTGGCTGGCCAGGATGGTGCTGAAATGCTGTATCTCATCACCCTTCCACACTACCTGGATGGAGGATTCCTGGGTGCAGAAGGCAGGAGTGTTCTCTTCCTGTTGGGGAACACTTCAGCCGTCATTGGCAGTTAGCCTCTGATCTTCGGGTAAGCGTTGTCCAAGGCAGCCTTCACGACAACGCAGAATCGCTGAGCAGAAACTGATAGCCAAGCTCCTCACTGAGGATGGCCTTAACAGGGATCTTGGGTTCATATCACAGTATCTGTAACGCCCAGACTTGCTTGGGCTTGCAAAATCTCACTAACTGTCCTGGCTGAAGACAATACACATCTCTTTAACCTGTGCTTAGTCCTTTCTCCACTCACATTGTCTGTACCTTTAAGACGTCATTATCTGTAAAGGCTCGCATTCCAACCATTATCTTGTAAATTGAGTTTATGTCTATATATGCCCTGTTTGTGAACAGAACTCACTCACGTGAAGAAGGAGCGACACTCCGAAAGCTTGCGCTACCAAATAAACCTGTTGAACTTTAACCTGGTGTTGTGAGACTTCTTACTGTGGAAGGTTGCCCAGCTTGTCAATAAATGCCGTTGACCCATGTTCGGCACTGCTCTCTGCCAGCCTGCTGCCCATTTACACTGCTGCCGCAGCATCCCTTTATACTTTGCATTTATTCGTTCATGGGATGTGGGTGTCGCTGACAAGGCCAACATTTATTGCCCATCCCTAACTGGGAGCATTTAAGAGTCAACCACATTTGGAAGTGTTGCTAGAGTGTTAAGAGTTGGGGAAATTAAGATTTTTAAAAAAAGTAAAACAGGGAGTTGATTAGAGAACGGGAAAAATGATTAGATGTGAATAAGCCTATCAGTGGCAAACGAGTATTTTACACGTGTGACTAGAGGAAAAAAATGGGGCTTTAGAGGTAGTAACTTCAAACTGGAGGAAGGGAAACTGACATATACCTGCTAAAAGCTGGCTCCACAGTCCGAATAACATCAACGGGACCGAAAAATGGCGTAACTGTAGAACACTGACTAGGGGGAATAAAAAGAGAAAGAAAGAGAGAAACAACTAACATCAGAAGTGCAGCAGTTGCAGAGATATCTCCTGAGAGAAGCAGCAATTCTCCACCTGGAGACATGACCACCTTAACCTACGTGAGCTAATTATTTGCTGGTTTTAGCTCAGAGTTACTTAATATTGAATGTTGTTCGGGAAAAAGGATATCTTTAAGTTCAGGTAAAATGTGGTTAGGGCAGCACAGTGGCACAGTGATTAGCATCACGGCATCAGGGACCTGCATTCGAATTCCAGTTTGAATCATTGTCTGTATGGAGTTTGCACATTCTCCTCATGTCTGTGTGGGTGTACTCTGGTCTCCTCCCACTATCCGAAAGATGTGCTGGTTATGTGCATTGGCCATGCTAAATTCTCCCTCAGTGAACTCAAACAAGCACCGATTTGATTTATTATTATCACATGTATTGGGATACAGAGAAAAGTATTATTTCTTGCGCTATACGGACAAAACGTCCTGTTCTTACCGTACGTAGGGAAGAAGGAAAGGAGAGAGTGCAGAATATGGTGTTACAATCATGGCTAGGATGTAGAGAAAATCAGCTTAATATATGAGAGATCCATTCAAAATCAGGAAGAAGTTGTTCTTGAGTGGGTTGGTATGAGATTTCAGAGTCTCGGAATCTGGTGGCTAGGGAATTTTCACAATAACTTTGTTGCAGTGTTAATGTAAGCCTGCTTGTGCCACTAATAAATAAAAAGATATTTCTGTTCCCCTATTAATAAAACCCAAGATACTATTTCCTTCAGTAACTGCTCTCTCCAGCTATCCTACCACTTTCAATGAGCAGAAACACCCAGCTGCCTCTGCTCCTGCATTCCTTTTGAATTTTACCCCTTGTTTTATTTTGTCTCTCCATGTTTTTCCTACCAAAACAAATCATCTCACACTTCATTGCATTCAACTGCATCTGCCATGCTAAATTCTCCCTCAGTGTATACGAACAGGCACCGTAATATGGTGACTAGGAGATTTTCACAGTAGCTTCATTGCAGTGTTAATGTAAGCCTAGTTATGACACTAATAAATCAACTTTAAGTCAACAATTTTAGTTTAGGTCAACAGATAATTTTACATGAAACTATGTGTACACCATCATCTCTATCTTTAAATGTCATAGAGCATCATAGCCTTGTCTACATCAGTGGGGACGAAGTAGAAAGGTTCGAGAGCTTCAAGGTTTTAGGTGTCCAGATCATCAACAACCTGTCCTGTTCCTCCCATGCTGCCACTATAATTAAGAAAGCCCACCAATGCCTTTCCTTCCTCAGAAGACCAAGGAAATTTGGCATGTCAGTTACAACTCACTAACTTTTACTGATGCACTATAGAAAGCATTCTTTCTAGTTGTACTACAGCTTGGTATGGCTTCTGCTCTGCCCAAGACCACAGGTGACTACAAAAGGTCGTGAATGTAGCCCAGTCCATCACTCAAACCAGCCTCCCATTCATTGAGTCAGTCTACACTTGCCACTGCCTCGGAAAAACAGCCAGCATAATCAAGGACCCCATGCACCCCAGACGTTCTCTCTTCCACCTTCTTCTATCAGGAAAAAGATACAAAAGTCAGAAGACACACACCAACAACCCAAGAACAGCTTTTTCCCTGCTGCAGTCAGACTTTTGAATGGACCTACCCCACGTTAAGTTGATCTTTCTCTAGACCCTAGCTATGACTGTAATACTACATTTTGCATTCTATCCTTGCCTTCTTCTCTGTATACTGTATGAAGGGTACGCTTTGTCTGTATACTGCACAAGAAACAATTCTTTTCACTGTATACTAATACATGAGATAATAATAAGTCAAATCAAAATCATGTGTGTTTTTTTTGCTTTTCTTTTAAGTAAATAAATATTCTTCATTAATTGTTCTCATAACAATTGGACTGTTTTCTCACCGGGTTGTACATCGTTCCTCACATAACACCAAAAAAAGCACACTGAGAACCGAGTTACCCCTCTTGGTTTGGGATACCCTTGCTTTCAATATCAGCAGGGTTCTCAACAGGAGTCTTATGTAGGCCCGACCAGGTAAGGATGGCAGCTTTCCTTCTCTGAAGGACCAAGTGGGTTCTTAACGACAATCGACAAAGTCAACATGAAATAATTCAACTTTCACCCTCAGCATTGGTGGGACTCGAAGCCGCGTTCACAAAGCATTTCCTGGATCTCTGGACTACTTTAAAGTTTATTTATTATTGTCCCCAGTTGGTTTACATCAACATTACAATGAAGTTACTATGAAAATCCCCTAGTCGCCACACTCCAGCGCCTGTTCAGGTAACTGAGGGAGAACTTAGCATAGCCAGTGCACCCTAACCAGCACCTCTATCGGACTGTGGGAGGAAACCCACACAGACATGGGGAGAACATGCAGACTCTGCACAGACAGTGATCCAAGTCGGGAATTGAACCCTGGTCCCTGGCGCTATGAGGCAGCAGTGTTAACCACTGTGCCACCCCAGTCCAGTGACTATACTGCTTTGCCACTGCCTCCCCACAGCAGTGTGAGTGTCCCTCGCATCAGGAACTGGCTGCACAAATGGAGTTAGATTTGTAACTGTACACCAGTGTGGAGAGAGGGGAAAGCATGGTGTAAGGGACCGAATACTGAAATGTATTTTAGTATCAGTGCTGACCACCGGTGACAACTGCTTTTTTTGTTCTAGCAAATTACACCGAGAGAATGTGTGCCTACACGCCGTGGTGTGGCATGTCCATAAACACCGGCTCTGTGAAGCAGAGCGTCTCTTGCTGCGGGACAGATTTATGCAACGTTCACACCATGCCAGGTAATGCTGGACAGCCAGGACGCAGCGTTCCGCTTGGCAGAAGCATATCTCATCTGTATGGGCAGGGTGGGCAATACCCTGCTGACTTCAGCCGGTGGGTCACGGGTCTGAGTCACAGTCCCAAAACCTCAGCACTCAAATCGGTTCAAACAAAAAACGGAAAATGCAAGAAACGCCTTAGTGTTTCTGTGGAAAGAGAATTGAGCCAACCTTTCAGGAGGGCCATTCCTCAGAATAGCACTCAAGCTGGCTCAACCGTCATGATGCACTTATAAAGGAGTGCTGCACTGTCAGAAGATCAGTACTGAGGGAGTGCTGCATTGTCAGAGGGTCAGTACTGAGGGAGTGCCGCACTGTCAGTCAGTATCGAGGGAGTGCCGCACTGTCAGAGGGTCAGTACCGAGGAAGTGCCGCACTGTCAGTCAGTATCGAAGGAGTGCCGCACTGTCAGAGGGTCAGTACTGAGGGAGTGCCGCACTGTCAGAAGGTCAGTACTGAGGGAGTGCTGCACTGTCAGAGGGTCAGTGCTGAGGGAGTGCCGCACTGTCAGAGGGTCAGTACTGAGGGAGTGCCGCACTGTCAGAAGGTCAGTACTGAGGGAGTGCTGCACTGTCAGAGGGTCAGTACTGAGGGAGTGCTGCACTATCAGAGGGTCAGTACGTTGCGAGTGCCGCACTGTCAGAGGGTCGGTACTGTGGGAGTGCTGCACTGTCAGAAGGTCAGTAGTGAGGGAGTGCTGCACTGTCAGAGGGTCAATACCGAGGGAGTGCCGCACTGTCAGAGGGTCAGTACCGAGGGAGTGCCGCACTGTCAGAGGGTCAGTACCGAGGGAGTGCCGCACTGTCAGAGGGTCAGTACCGAGGGAGTGCCGCACTGTCAGAGGGTCAGTACCGAGGGAGTGCCGCACTGTCAGAGGGTCAGTACCGAGGGAGTGCCGCACTGTCAGAGGGTCAGTACCGAGGGAGTGCCGCACTGTCAGAGGGTCAGTACCGAGGAAGTGCCGCACTGTCAGAGGGTCAGTACCGAGGGAGTGCCGCACTGTCAGAGGGTCAGTACCGAGGGAGTGCCACACTGTCAGAGGGTCAGTACCGAGGGAGTGCCGCACTGTCAAGTCAGTATCGAGGGAGTGCCGCACTGTCAGAGGGTCAGTACTGAGGGAGTGCTGCACTGTCAGAGGGTCAGTACTGAGGGAGTGTGGCACTGTGAGAAGGTCAGTACTGAGGGAGTGCCGCACTGTCAGAGGGTCAGTACATTGCGAGTGCCCACTGTCAGAGGGTCAGTACTGATGGAGTGCTGCACTGTCAGAAGGTCAGTAGTGAGGGAGTGCTGCACTGTCAGATTGTCTTGGGGTTGGCGTAAAAGATCCAATGGATCTTGGAAGATGGCAGGGTGGGGTGGGAGGGATGCATGGGGATGACGGGAGTTCTGTCCAGCATCCTTTTGCCAATATTTATCCCTCAACCAACATCATTGAAGAAGCTCAGATTTTGGGTGATTCTCAGGTTGCTGTTTATTGGATTGTCTTGGGTACAAATTGGCTGGTGCATCATGACACCTCATAAAATTCATGTCTTCAGATGTGTCTGGCTTTGGTTGTCAAACTGGGAGTCTCTCCCTTCACTGAGGAAGATGGGAAGCAGCAAGTCACGTCCATAACACTGGTTTGATTTGTAACACAGAGCCTCCCCGTGACATAGAATGCTATGGATGCACTGGTCCCGAATGCACATCTGATGTAAAGCTAATTCGCTGCACTGGTGATCAACGCTATTGTGCCTCAGGCTACTTCAGAGGAACTTATGAGAGTAAGTACTCCTCCTGAACCCTACATTATTCACCAAACTGTCCAGTTCTTACCAACAATGTTGATTTGAGAGTGCCCTGCCTGGAACCATGCTTGCCAAGAGGATTCAGGGAAGTCAGTTTGCTTGAGGTAAAGTGCGGAACCTCAGCAAATCCACTTGCTGTAGGGGCTACACTGAATCTGCCTAATACCCTGTCAGTCTCCTGATGCAGTGCTGTCTGTGAGTACTTACGCATTGTAGCTAAAGTTAACTGAATCAGCTGCTTGCAAGTAGTTGGACATTTAGTACCCTTTAATGCACAGCTCATATTTTTAGAAGACAAGCCTCGTTTGTTTCACTATCCTCCTGTCACTTGCTGACCTCCCTGCCCGGCAGGCAAAAATTCACATCCTTATTTACAAATCCCAACATTGAGTCATCCCTTTCCTATCTCTATAACCTCCTCTAGCCTCTACAACCCTCCTATCTTTATAATCTCCTCCAGCCACTACGACCCTCCCTATATCTGTAACTTCCTCCAGCCCCCACAACCTTCCTTCTCTGTAACCTCTTCTAGCTCCCTACAACCCTCCCTATTTCCCTAACCTCTCCAGCCCCACAACCCTCCTTCTCTGTAACCTCTTGCAGCTCCTACAACCTTCCCTATCTTTGTAACCTCCTACAGCCCTCCCTAAATCTGTAGCTTCCTCCAGCCCCTACAACTCTCCCTATCTCTGTAATCTCCTACAGCCCTCCCTATCTCTGTAATCTCCCCCAACCCCTACAACCCTCCCTATCTCTGTAACCTCCTCCAGCCCCAACAGCCCTCCCTAGCTCTGGATTTTCACATTATGTTTATTTCCAGGCCTTTGACAAGGTATTGCATGGTAGGTCATTGCATAAAGTTAAATCTCATGGGATCCAGTATGAGTTTTCTAAATGGATACAAAATTGGCTTCTTGACAGAAGTCAGAGGCTGGTTGTAGAGAGTTGTTTTTCAAACTGGAGACCTGTGACCAGCGGTGTGCCTCAGGGATCAGTTCTGGGCCCACTGTTATTTGTCATTTATGTTAATGATTTGAATGAGAATATAGGGGGCATGGTTAGTAAGTTTGCAGATGACACCAAGATTGGTGGCATAGTAGACAAGTGAAGAAAGTTATTTCCAATTGCAACGGGATCATTTGGGCCAGTGGGCTGATGAATGGCAGATGGAGTTTAATTTAGACAAATGTGAGGTGATGCATTTTGGTCGATTGAACCAGGGCAGGACTTACTCAGTTAATGGTAGGCCACTGGGGAGAGTTACAGAACAAAGAGGTCTACAGGTACACATTCATAGCTCCTTGAAAGTGGAGTCACAGGTGGACAGAGTGGTGAAGAAGGCATTTAGCATGCTTGGTTTCATTGGTCAGAACATTGAATACAGGAATAGGGATGTCTTGTTGAAGTTGTACAAGACATTGGTACGGCCACACTTGGAATACTGTGTGCAATTCTGGACACCCTATTGCAGAAAGGATATTATTAAACTAGAAAGAGTGCAAAAAAGATTTACTAGATGCTACCAGGACTTGATGCATTGAGTTATAAGGAGAGGCTGAATAGACTGGGACTTTTTTCTCTGGAGTGTAGGAGGCTGAGAGGTGACCTTATAGAGGTCTATAAAATAATGAGGAGCATAGGCAAGGTAGGTAGTCAATATCTTTTCCCAAAGGTAGGGGAGTATACAAGTAGAGGGCATAGGTTTAAGGTAAGAGAGGAGAGATACAGAAGGGTCCAGAGGAGCAATGTTTTCATATTGAGGGTGGTGTGTGTCAGGAACAAGCTGCTAGAGGTAGTAGTAGATGTGGGTACAATTTTGTCTTTTAAAAAGCGTTTAGATAGTTACATGGGTCCGTTGGGTATAGAGATATGGACCAAATGCGGGCAATTGGGATTAGCTTAGGGGTTTAAAAAAAAGGGCGGCATGGACAAGTTGGGCCGAAGGGGTCTGTTTCCAAACTGTAAACCTCTATGACTCTGCTGATTTATTTTCTTAATCTTTCTTAATTTTAAGGTGCTGGCGGAATAAACTCAAGTTCACTCCTTCATAATACATCCAACATCCTTTCAGGTAAGCTGTCCAAACTGCACAGCTGTTGTTAAAAGAAGACTTTCCTCTTTTTAATTCTGCAGTTTCAGAATATTCCACAAGTGCAGCCTTGACACTGGATGAAAGAAGATAACCCTAACTTGTCTTTATTCTTTGGTGCTTGATAGATGACGTAAATAGTTTTCCGTTTCGGGGCTGTGTGAGTCTGGAGGTTTGCGGAGGGCCCTTTCCGACAATCGTCTCCGTTGACTGCTGTTGTGGGGAAAAGTGCAACACGGGCACCAGTACACAGCACAGCGTTCTCCTCCTGCTTGTGCCAGGCCTGCTTTCTGCATTCAATGTGGTCATGTAAGTGAAAAGCTGAGAAAGGGCCGACATCAAATGGCCAAATGTCATCTGGACAGCCTCATCTCAAAAGCATGTCAAGGGAATGAAGATAAGGAAAGGACCTTTTTGTTCCCCTCAGTGCCCTTTAGACCTTCTGGTGGTTCATTACCTAATCAGGTACATTTCAAGTGTAACTTCTGTTTCTGTGAGGTAGCCAATTGGCACACAGCAAACTCCTACCAATGAGATAATGATTTGATGTCCTTCTCCGTGATGTTGGGTGAGGGATCAATACTTGCCCAAGAGACAGGGGAGGTCTCGCCTCCTACCTTTCTGCCTTGGGATTGTTTACACACATTACAGAGCACAGATGGGGCCGGGATTACCAACTTGGCCAAAAGACGGCCAGCTTCCTTTGACAGTGCAGCAGTCCCTCAGTACTGACCCTCCGACAGTGCAGCACTCCGTCAGTATTGTCCCTCTGATAGTGTGGCACTCCCTCAGTACTGACCCTCTGATAGTGTGGCACTCCCTCAGTACTGACCCTCTGATAGTGTGGCACTCCCTCAGCACTGACCCTCTGATAGTGTGGCACTCCCTCAGTACTGACCCTCTGATAGTGCAGCACTCCCTCAGTACTGACCCTCTGATAGTGTGGCACTCCCTCAGTACTGACCCTCTGATAGTGTGGCACTCCCTCAGTACTGACCCTCTGATAGTGCAGCACTCCCTCAGTACTGACCCTCTGACAGTGCGGCACTCCCTCAGTACTGACCCTCTGACAGTGCAGCACTCCCTCAGTACTGACCCTCTGACAGTGCAGCACTCCTTCAGTACTGACCCTCTGACAGTGCAACGCTCCCTCAGTATTGACCCTCTGACTGTGTGGCACTCCCTCAGTACTGAACCTCCGACAGTGCAACATTCCCTCAGTACTGTCCCTCTGACAGTGCGGCACTCCCTCAGTACTGACCCTGTGACAGTGCAGCACTCCCTCAGCACTGATCGTCCGACAGTGCGGCACTCCCTCAGTACTGGCCGTCTGACAGTGTGGCGCTCCCTCTGTACTGACCCTCTGACAGTGCGGCACTCCCTCGGTACTGACCCTCTGACAGTGCGGCACTCCCTCAGTACTGACCCTCTGACAGTGCAGCACTCCCTCAGTACTGACCCTCTGACAGTGCAGCACTCCTTCAGTACTGACTCTCTGACAGTGCAGCACTCCTTCATTACTGACTCTCTGACAGTGCGGCACTCCTTCAGTACTCACCCTCTGACAGTGCAGCACTCCCTCAGTACTGACCCTCTGACAGTGCAGCACTCCCTCAGTACTGACCCTCTGACAGTGCAGCACTCCTTCAGTACTGACCCTCTGACAGTGCAGCACTCCCTCAGTGCTGACCCTCTGATCGTGCAGCACTCCCTCAATACTGACCCTCTGACAGTGCAGCAGTCCCTCAGCACTGACCCTCTGACAGTGCAGCACTCCCTCAGTACTGACCCTCTGACAGTGCAGCACTCCCCCAGTGTTACAGTTCATGAGAGCTTGCTTTGGTTTGCTTTCACGATTCATGCTTAACAGCAGTTTCTCGATCCATTGCAAAAAAAAATCGGCTGTTCAATACTTATGGATATCCTGAGGGGGCCGAAGGCCCTCGGGAGATACAAGCCATTAACCTTTGGTTGGAGTGATGTATTTGAGACTCGACTGTCCAGACTGTCACAGTGCCTGCTTGAGAGGGTGAGACAGAGGACAGCTTCTGCACTTGGCAACATTCACAGAAACTACTGGTATCTCAGCAATACTTTCCTCACAAAGCCTCTTACAACTGATCCATTCCACGCTCTGCTCTGAGTGAAACCTCAACTCTGATCATCACAGCTAGCAAACAGCATTAGCCATTTCATCCTGAAGTTCTCCCTAGATGGATGGTTGCAGGAACTCTCCTTGTTTGAGCATACACTTGGGAACAATGCTGAGCTGCCTTATTGCACATGGGGAAATGACAATCATCTTATAATCTTTGAAACTGTGTTCAGAACTGAACCTTCTAGTCTGTATTTGGTGCTTTTCATAAAATTTTAATGATATTTTGGAAATGAAATGTGTTAATTGCGAATGGATGTGTTGTATTCATTCTGCGCATGTTTGTATCGGTTGGACATAAACCTTCCCCTCTCCATGTCTGCCTTGCGGACATATTAGAGTCATAGAGATTTGGAAACAGACCCTTATGCCCAACTTGTCAATGCCGCCATTTTCCTTTTCACCACTAAGCCACTTCCAATTGCCCACATTTGGCACATATCCCTCTATACCCCTCCTATCCATGTAACTGTCTAAACGCTTTTTAAAAGACAAAATTGTACCCACCTCTACTACTACCTCTGGCAGCTTGTTCCAGACACTCAGCACCCTCTGTGTGAAAAAATTGCCCTTTTGGATCCTTTTGCGTCTCTCCCCTCGCCTTTAAACCTATGCCCTCTAGTTTTAGACTCCCCTACCTTTGGGAAAAAGATATTGATTATCTAACTTGTCTATGCCCCTCATTATTTTATAGACCTCTATAAGATCACCCCTCAGCCCTCTACGCTCCAGAGAAGTAAGTCCCAGTCTATCCAGGCTCTCCTTATAACTCAATGCATCAAGTCCTGGTAGCATCCTAGTAAATCTTATCTGACTCTTTCTGGTTTAATAATATTCTTTCTATAATAGAGTGACCAGAACTGTACACAGTATTCCGAGTGTGGCCTTACCAATGTCTTGTACAACTTCAACAAGACATCCCAACTCCTGTATTCAATGTTTTAAACGTGCCCCAGAATATTGTGTTCCATATCATTTTCTCCTGAAGATCATTTCAGCGAGATTAAGTGGACTTGCAAAGAGAACTGGGCACCCTCTCAGGAAAGAGGCGTAATCACAGAGCCACAGGAAAAGAGTAGAGTGGGGTTCTTTCCAATGGCAGCTTGTGTATTAAGTTGTTGTCCATTATTGTGAAGGGGGATTGAGAATAAGAGTTGGGAAGTCTGGCTACAACAGTACGGGATATTGGTGAGACCACACTGGGAGCACTGTGTCCAGTTCTGTTCTTCTTACCTCGGGAGGGGTAGACTGACAGTGGGGGCAGTTCAGAGAAGGTCCACGGGACCGGTTCCTTGGATGAAGGGACGATGTCTGATGAGGAACAATTTGAGCAGGTTGGAACCAGTACTCATTGGGATTTGGAAGAATGAGAGGGGATCTGATTGAAATATATCAGATCTGAGGAGGGCGACGGAGAATTTCGTCTCTTGGTGGGCGTGGGGGGGGAATGGTCAGTGTATGGAATTCTTCCCCTCCCTCCTGCTGAGAGATAGGTCTGTGGCTCATTGAATAGATTTGAGGTTGAGGCAGAGATTTGATTGACAGGAAGTTGAGGGTCATGGGGAAGAGGACAGGCGAAGCATAGAAACCAGAAGCAGGAATAGACCATTTGATGCTTCGAGCATGCTCTGCCATTCATTATGATCGTAGCTGATTGTCAAATTCAATATCCTGATTTCCCCCCTGCCCGCCCTTCCCCCCGTCTCTTGGTTCCTTTAGCCCCAAGAGCTATATTGAAATCACTCAACGTTTTGGCCTCAGCTACTTTCTGTGGTGGTGAATTCCACACATTCACCACCATCTGGGTGAAGAAATTTCTCCTCACCTCAAAAAGTGGGGTTGAAGTTACAATCCGATCAGACATGATCGTACTGAATGGTGGAGCAGTCTCAAGGGGCCGAATGGCAGCCTCTTGCTCCTATTTCTTCTGAGTTGAAATTGGATCTTCCTACCTCACAGCAGTGACCACACTTCAGTAGATGTTGGAGTGTTCTGTGGAGTGGAAAGGCAACAGAGAAATGTGGCTCATGCTTCTGTCCGTTCTCTTTTGATAATTGCTCCACATGACATTGAAGGCCAAAGATCATGGTTGGGATCTTCTAGCCCCCCAGCCAGCGGAATCTTTCAGCCATCCAGCTGCTGGGATCTTCCAGCACCCCCAGCCAGTGGGATCTTCTGGCACCCCAGCCACTGGATCTTCCAGCTCCCTAGCCAGTGGGATCTTCCAGCTTCCTAGCCAGTGGAACCTTCCAGCTCCCTGCCAGGGGGATCTTCCAGCCTCCCAGCCGGTGGGATCTTCCAATCCCCCATGCCAGGGGAATCTTCCAGGCCCCTTGCAAGGGGGATCTTCCAGACCCCCAGCTGGGGGTATCTTCCAGTCCCCCCACCAGTGGGATCTTCCGGCCCCCCCAGCCAGGTGGATCTCCCAGCCCGCCAGCCAGTGGGATTTTCCAGCCTCCCTGCGAGGGGGACCTTCCAGTCCCACAGCGAATGGGATCTTCCAGTCCTCCCCCCAATCAGTGGGACTTTCCAGCCCCCCTCCCTAGTTAGGGGGAATCCCAGCCCCCCAGATGGTGAGATCTTCCAGTCCCACAGCCAGTGGGATCTTCCAGCCCCCCAGCTGGGGGAATCTTCTAGCCCTGCAGTCAGTGGGATCTTCCAGTCCCCCAGCCAGGGGAATTTTTCAGCCCCTCTCAGCTGGTGGGATCTTCCAGCCCCCCAGCCAGTGGAATCCGACCATGCTGCCTGACTGAACTAAAACCCTCATCCTTCTGAGGACCATATCCCTCTATGTTCATCCTATTCATGTATTTGTCAAGATGCCTCTTAAAAGTCATTATCGTGTCTGCTTCCACCTCCCCCGGCAGCGAGTTCCAGGTACCCATCACCGTCTGTGTAAAAAAACTTGCCTCGTACATCATCTTTAAACCTTGCCCCTCACACCTTAAACCAACGCCCCCTAGTAATTGACTCTTCCACCCTGGGAAAAGCTTCTGACTCTCCATTCTGTCCATGCCTTTCATAATCTTGTAGACTTCTATCAGGTCGCCCCTCATCCTCTATCATTCTAATGAGAACAAACTAAGTTTCTACAATCTCTCCTCATAGCTAATGTCCTCCATACCATCTTTTCTGTCCCCTCTCCAAAGCCTCCACATCCTTCTGGCAGTGTGGTGACTAAAATTGAACACTATATTCCAAGTGCAGCCTAATTAAGGTTCTATAAAACTGCAACATGACTTGCCAGTTTTTAAACTCAATGCCCTGGCTGATGAAGGCAAACATGCCGTATGCCTTCTTGACTACCTTCTCCACTTGCATTGCCGCTTTCAGTGACCCAAGTACATAAGGACATAAGAAATAGGAGCAGGAGTAGGCCATCTAGCCCTTCGAGCCTGCCCCGCCATTCAACAAGTTCATGGCTGATCTGAAGTGGCTCAGTTCCACTTTCCCACTTTCTCCCCATAACCCTTAATCCCCTTGCCTACCAAAAACCTATCTACCTGCGTCTTAAATATATTTAGCGAGGTAGCCTCCACCACTTCAACGGGCAGAGAATTCCAGAGATTCACCACCCTTTGAGTGAAGAAGTTCCTCCTCAACTCCGTTCTAAACTGCACCCCCCTTATCTTGAGGCTGTGCCCTCTAGTCTTGCTGTCCTTTCTGAGCAGGAAGAACCTCTCCACCTCTACCCTATCCATCCCTTTCATCATCTTATATGTCTCAATGAGATCTCCCCTCATCCTTCTAAACTCTAACGTGTACAAGCCCAGTCTATTCAGCCTCTCCTCATGGCTCAACCCCCTCAACTCCGGTATCAGCCTAGTGAACTTTCAAGCCATTCACCATTCTGACTTGGAAATACATCGTTGTTCCTTCACTGTCGCTGGGATAAAATCCTGCAACCCTCTCCCTAACAACACTGTGGGTGTACCTACACCTCAAGGACTGCAAGAAATTCAAGGCGGCTACTTGCCACCAATTTCAGGGGAATTACGGATGATCAATAAATGCTAGTGTAGCTAGTGATGTCCACATCCTGTGAAAAAGATTCAATTCCTGTTGATTTCAGTGGAAGAACAGAACAATGACAATTGGTCAAATATTTCAGGGAATGTCTCTTGTAGATCAGTGGAAAAACGTCCAGTAAACTGAGGAATGGCATATGTAATGGCATAACCCCCTCAATATAATTTCCTGGAATTTCTGCACCATAATGGCATACAGATAAACTATTATTTACACAGAAATTAGCACATGTACACCCAGATCCTTCTGCCTATCAATACTCTTAAGGGTTCTGCCATTTACTGTATATTTCCTATCTGTATTAGACCTTCCAAAATGTATTACCTCACATTTGTCTGGATTAAACTCCATCTGCTATCTCTCCACCCAAGTCTCCAACTGATCCATATCCTGCTGTATCATCTGATGATTCTCATCACTATCTACAAATCCACCAGCTTTTGTGTTGTCTGCAAACTTGCTAATAAATCCAGTTACATTTTCCTACAAACCATTTATATATATTACAAACAGCAAAGGTCCCAGCACTGATCCCTGAGGAAACCATTTGTCACAGACCTCCATTCAGAAACGCACCCTTCCACTGCTACCTTCTATCTTCTATGACCAAGCCTGTTCTGTATCCACCTTGCCAGCTCACTCCTGATCCCATGCAACTCCACCTTCTGCACCAGTCTGCCATGAGGGACCTTAGAAACATTTAAACATAGAAAAACTACAGCACAACCAGGCTCTTCGGCCCGCAAGTTGCACCGAACATGTCCCTACCTATTAGGCTTACCTATAACCCTCCATCTTACTAAGTTCCATGTACTTATCCAAAAGACTCTTAAAAGACTCTATCGAATCCGCCTCCACCACAACCGCCGGCAGCCGATTCTTCGCACCCACCACCCTCTGAGTGAAAAACTGACCCCTGACATCTCCTCTATACCTACTCCCCAGCACCCTCTTGTGTCCTCTTGTGGGAACCATTTCAGCCCTGGGAAAAAGCCTCTGAGAATCCACCTGATCTATACCTCTCAACACCTTGTGCACCTCTATCAGGTCACCTCTCATCCTTCGTTTCTCCAAGGAGAAAGGACCGAGCTCTCTCAACCTATCCTCGTAAGGCATGCCACCCGGAGATGAGGGGGTTGGACTATGAAGAGAGGCTGAATAGACTGGGTCTGTACTCGTTGGAGTTTAGAAGGATGAGGGGGGATCTTATAGAGACGTATAAGATAATGAAGGGGATGGATAGGGTAGAGGTAGAGAGATTCTTCCCGCTCAGAAAGGACAGCAGAACTAGAGGGCACAGTCTCAAGATAAGGGGGGGGGGGCCAGTTTAGATCGGAGTTGAGGAGGAACTTCTTCACTCAAAGGGTGGTGAATCTGTGGAATTCTCTGCCCGTTGAAGTGGTGGAGGCTACCTCGCTAAATATATTTAAGACGCGGGTAGATAGGTTTTTGGTAGGCAAGAGAATTAAGGGTTATGGGGAGAAAGCGGGAATGTGGAACTGAGCCACTTCAGATCAGCCATGATCTTATTGAATGGCGGGGCAGGCTCGAAGGGCTAGATGGCCTACTCCTGCTCCTATTTCTTATGTTCTTATGAATCTTCCAGCCCCCAGCCAGCGGGATCTTCCAGCCCCCCCCCCGGTGGTAGGATCTTCCAGCCTCCCAGCAGGGGGATCTTCCAGCACCCCCTCCCCCAGCCAGGGGGAACTTCCAGCCCCCCAGGGTGGCAGGATCTTCCAGCCTCCCAGCCGGGGGATGTTCCAGTCTCCTGGATGGTGGAATGTTCCAGCCTCCCAGCCAATGGGATCTTCCGGCACCCCCCAGGCATGGAGAATGTTCCAGCCCAGCCGAAGGCGACATCTACCCTGCCTCTCTGCCCTCGTCCTTGCAGTCAGCCTCCGTAGATGGTGTGGGCGAACAGTCCAAAACACCGCAGACTCCAGCAGACCTGGTAGATCCCACTGGTGGTCAAGGGCGAGTGTGCCCACCAGTGGAAAACATGCATTAGGGTTAGGGCTAGACTTACAGGTGTCCCCCCGTTCCCTAACCTGTCCCGCCGTTCCCAACCTGTCCCACCGCTCCCTCGCCTGTCCCGCCGTTCCCAACCTGTCCCACCGCTCCCTCGCCTGTCCCACCGCTCCCTCGCCTGTCCCACCGCTCCCTCACCTGGTGTGGTTCCCTGCTGGAATCTGTGCATCTATCTCTCTCTCTCTCTCCCTACCTCTCTCTCTGTCTTGACCAGAAAAGAGGAGGAGGTGAGAGTTGAAGGGTCGAACCTGTCTCCAACCAGCCAGCTTGACTTTACGATACGATTATCCGAGGGGACCGTCCTGCCAGTGGGCCAGCATTCAGTGTCCTGGTAGCTTTCAGTGGAGATACGCTGATTGATTACTAATGAAGATCTGGGTTGTGCCCCAGCTCTGCCCCACAGGCTTGGAGCCCCCTGCCTGTGTTGTTCGTATGGCTCAATGAGGAAGGATAGAGCTTCTCCTCCATGGCAGTGCTGCAGCCTGGACATCAGGGGGCAGTGTTCAAACATCTCCAGGAGCTCAAACAATTGGCCAACATAAACAGTAATGTTCTGAGACAGGCTGAAATGTCCACCTCTTCTCTCCCCACAAATCCCTGACTTGTTCCTTCCCTCCTCTGGGTTTCTTGCTCTCTCTCTCCTCACCTGCTTCCTCTTGACTTACCGGTTACCACTTGCAGCCGAGAGTATTTCAGTGCGTCTGTCAAACTCCCAGTCAATAGGGCAGCATCTTCCAGGAATGAAGCTTCTCAAGATAGGATGCACTCAGGCGTGACTTGAGGGTGTTCTACAGTGCACTGCATTTCAATTGGGTTGGGGAGCTGAATAGGGTGGGGTAGATTCCTGACCTGATAGAATGGAGGAACATATTTGAGCACTGAATGGTCTGCTGCTTCTCCCATATCAGCGCAAGTGCTTCCTCAGTTTTAGGTTACAAGGGGATAGAAGTTACATTTTAGTCTATAGTCATAGTTATTCTCCAGGCCCTAAAACCCTATCTCTGTAACCTCCTTCAGTCCCTACAACCCTCCCTATCTCCATAACATTCTCCAGCCCCACTCCCCTTTCCTATCTCTGTAATCTGTTCCAGCCCCCTACAATTCTTCCTATCTCTGTAATCTCCAGCCTCACTCCCCCTCACTATCTCTGTAACCTCCTCCAGTCCCGACAACCCTTCCTATCTCTGCAACCTCCTTCAGCACCTACACCTCTCCCTATCTTGGTAACCTCCTCCAGCCTCTACAACCCTCTAAGATATCTGCACTCCTCCAATTCTGATTTTTTGAGCATCCCCCGATTCCCATCGCTCCATCATTGGCAGCTGTTCCTTCAGCGGCCAGCGGTGATGGGCTGGGGGTGTGTGCCTAACTTCTGGAATTTCCTGCCTAAATGCCTGTGCCTCTAATGTCCTCTTTAAGCCACTCCGTAAATTCTGAACTCTGCTTGAGCTGTTGGCACCTGATTCAATATTCCTTAATCTGTCCCAACATTCCCTAATCTGTCCCAACATTCCCTAATCTGTCCCAACATTCCCTAATCTGTCCCAGTTATTCCTTTAGCTGTCCCAGTGTCCCCTAACTTGTTCCAGTTATTCCCTTAGCTGTCGCAGTATCCCCTTTGTTGTCCCAGTATTCCCTTAGCTGTCTTAGTGTCACTTTACCCATCCCACTGTTCCCTAACCCGTCCCACTGTTCCCTAACCTGTCCCACTGTTCCCTAATCTGTCCCAGTATCTCCTTACCTGCCCCAGTATCTCCTTACCTGTCCCAGTATCTCCTTACCTGTTCCAGTATCTCCTTACCTGCCCCAGTATCTCCTTACCTGCCCCAGTATCTCCTTACCTGCCCCAGTATCTCCTTACCTGCCCCAGTATCTCCTTACCTGTCCCAGTATCTCCTTACCTGTCTCAGTGTCTCCTTACCTGTTTCAATATCCCCTTAACTGTGGGTTTTGGTGTAAGTCCCTCGGGAAGTTTTATTAAATGATAGATGCAGTCTAAATTCAGTTTGCTGTCAGTTTGCTCTTGGTATTTGCCCTTTTCCTCTGCTGTTCACCCCTCCAGACCATTTTAGATTTTCCTTTACACAAAAGCCTCCTGACTTCCTCTTTCAAATATATTTTGGACTGCACTTCCCCCCCGTTGTCTGTGGCTGGAGATTCCCCAGGTTCCGTCGTCATTCTCCCTGCCTCCACTTGTGAATTGTGGCGATGATTCCATGTTGACGCAAGGGTCATGGGGTCAAAGATAGTGCCACAAACAAGGTACTCTCAGCCTTGTGCATTGCTGGCTATATGTGGGATCTTCCCGTGCGTGGGTGTTGTTATCCCCAGCCAAAGGGCAGCAACATTCATGAACAAAATTAATCTAGATGGGATGCACTTTGCCATATCCCAAGGTCATGAAGGGGGCTGCATTTCAATTTGATTATGGGAGCTAAATGGAGTGTGGTGGATCCATGACCTGATGGAATGGAGGGACATGTTCGAAGGCTGAATGGCCTATTCCCATTCCCATAACTGCGCAAATACTTCCTCAGTTTTAGATTACAAGGGGATAGAAGTTACACTTCAGTCTGTAGTTGCTTGCGTGGGTTTTTTCCAGGTGCTCCCGTTTCCTCCCACACCCCAAAGATGTGCTATTAGGCTGATTGGTGTAATAAATTGTCCCTAAATTAGTTTTCCCTCAATGTGGAATGCCATAAGCATAGATAAGGGTCATGGGTGGAGGGGGGACTTGTAATGTTAAAATGGCAGCGCGGGCTCTTGGGCCAAAGGGCCTGTTTCCCGGGCTGTTTTGTTCGTTGTTCTTTGTAGTTCTGGTCAGGCCACACCCGGAATTAATGTGAACAGTTCTGGTCCCCACACCTTAGGAAGGATATACTGACTATGGAGGATTTGCAGTGTAGGTTTACCAGAATGGTACCGGCACTCCAGGGGTTAACATGGAAATATGGAAGATAAGAGGAAGCCATTCAGCCCCTTGATCCTGCTCCGCCATTCATCACCATCATGGCTGATCATCCAACTCAGTAGCCTAATCCTGCTTTCTCCCCATAACCTTTGATCCCATTTGCCCCAAGTGCTATATCTAGCCACCTTTTGAATAAATTTAATATTCTGGCATCAACTACTTACGGTAGTAATGAACTCTACAGACTCACCACTCTTTGGATGAAGAAATGTCTCCTCACCTCCATTCTAAATGGTCTACCCCGAATCCTCAGACTGTGACCCCTGGTTCTGGACTCCCCCACCATCAGGAACATCCTCCCTGCATCTACCCTGTCTAGTCCTGTTAGAATTTTATAAGTCTCTGTGAGATGCCCCTCATTCATCTGAACTCCAGTGAAAACAATCCTAACCCAGTCACTCTCCTTATACATCAGTCCTGCCATCCCTGAAATTAGCTTGTTAAACCTTTGCTGCACTCCCTCAAGAGCAAGAACATCCTTCTGCAGAAAAGGAGATCAAAACTGCGTTGAATCACGAGGAGAGATTTCCCAAACTGGGCTTGTGTTCCCTAAAATTTCAACAATTGGAGGGGGATTTGATCAATTTTTGATACTCACCAGAATACCACTGCCCACCACGGAATTGGAGTGGGTGAGGGGTGAACACTGGAAATGTCCATTGACCTCGGGCAGGATTTTGTGGCCTCGGATTGAGCGAGGCCATAAAATCCCATCCCCCCGAGGGGAACAAGTACGGGCGGAAAGAGAGAAACTATTTACACTTGTTGGGGGGAGCCTGGGATGAAGGGGCCGGGTTGAGAGGCCAACCTCTCAGGAGTGAAATTGGGGAACACTCCCACACACAAAGGGCAGGAGATGTTGGGAATTCTCTCTCTCAGATGGAGATTGATCCATTTGTTCATTTTCAGTCTGGGAGATTGGGGGAGTTTTGTTCTCCAAAGGGATTAAGGGATATGGGCGAAGGCAGGTAAATGGAGATAGATCACAGATCAGCCATTGAGTGGAGAGACAGGCTAGAGGGACAGAATGGTCTCCTCCGGTTCCTGCATTCCTGTCTCCCTCAGTTTTGAATGGGCTAAGTGTATATAAGGCCAGAGAGTGGGTTGTTGTAATAGCATTCTATCGATGCTCTATACAGAAGCAGGTAATTAATGGATTCCCAATCCAAATCATGTTCAATTTTCATCTTCATTACAAGAATTAGTTAAATCTGGAGGATAAAACCTAAGTTAATTAAACAGCAAAGGGGGACATTCAAGAGCTTGAGATTTTTATTAAATGAAAATCTGGCATTTGTTGCCAAGGAAGTGAAATGGCATCTTGCAAATGGTAAACCTAACTAGCTCCAAATTAAACTAAATCTGAAGACAGATAAAAAAATCAACCGGGGTCGAGAACAGAGAATGCTGGAAAAACTCAGCAGGTCTGGCAGCAGAATTAACGCCGTTCTCGAGTCCATCAGAACCAAAAGAAGACTCGAAACATTTCTCTCCTGGCCGATACTGCCAGGCCTTCTGGAGGGTTTCCAGCCTCCTCCCCGATCCACATTCCAGCAGTATTTTGCTTCTTTCACTTGAGATCTACATGGGTTTGATCGCGTGAGGATCAGTGTGTGTGGTGTTGGTCTTCTACTGAAGGAATCCATAGAATCCATACAGTGCAGAAGAAGCCATTAGGCCCATCGAGTCTGTACTGACTCTCAGACAGAGCGTGTTATCCAGGCCCTGTAGAATCCCTGCAGTACAGAATGAGGCCATTCGGCCATCGAGTCTGTACCAACCACAATCCCACCCAGGCCCTCTTCCTGTAAACTGACACATTAAGCCTGCTAATCCCCATGACACTAGGGTCAACTTAGCATGGCCAGTCGTGGGAGGAAACCGGAACACCTGGAGGAAACACATGGCAGACTCCATACACAGTGACCCAATCCGGAAATTGGTCCTGGGTCCCTGGTGCTGTGAGGCAGCATTACCAACTATTGTGCCACTGTGCTGCCCTGTAGCCCCACCCCTGTAACCCCACACATTAACCTCACTAATGCACCCTATCCTTGGACACTAAAGGGCAATTTAGCATGGCCAATCCCCCTAACCTACACATATTTGGATATTAAGGGGCAATTTAGCATGGCCAATCCCCTAATCTGCATATCTTTAGATATTAAGGGGCAAATTAGCACGATTAATCCACCTAATCTGTGCATCTTTGGACACTAAGGGACAATTTTCCATGGTCAGTTCACCTAACCTGCACATCTTTGGGCTGTGGGGGGAAATCAGTTTCCCTCAATCTGGATGGCCATAAAACATTAGACAGGGGTCGTGGGTAGAGAGGTGGACTGGTGGTGTTGAGATGGCGGCGCGGGCTCGTTGGGCCGAAGGGCCTGTTTCCTGGGCTGATTTTTGTTCTTTGAAACCAGAGAACCCAGAGGAAACTCATGCAGACATGGGGACAACATGCAAACTCCACGTAGACAGTCACCCGAGGCCGGAATCAAACCCAAGTCCCTGGCGCTATGAGACAGCAGTGCTAACCACTGTGCCGGCGTGCTGCCCAGGTTTGGGAGGGATTGCAGTTCACCACGTGGATTGCGGTGGTGAGGGGATTGTTGAGCTCTCTGGAGCTCAGAAGAATGGGAGGCCATCTCATCAGAATATGGAATTAAGGGGCTTAACAAAAAAAATCTGTCATCCTTCCCCAGTCTGGCATACATGTGACTCCAAATCCACACTAATGTGGTCAACACAAGAGTAAGGATGTCTTGCTGCAGTTATACAGGGCCTTGGTGAGGCCACATCTTGAGTATTGTGTGCAGTATTGATCTCCTAGTCTGAGGAAGGACATTCTTGCTATTGAGGAAGTTAAGCGAAGGTTCACCAGACTGATTCCCGGAATGGCAGGACTGGCATATGAAGAGACACTGGATTGACTGGGCTTGTACTCACTGGAATTTAGAAGAATGAGAGGGGATCTCATAGCAACATATAAAATCCTGATGGGACTGGGCACGCTATATGTGGGAAGAATGTTCCCAATGTGGGGAAACTGCAGAACTAGGGGTCACAGTCTAAGAATAAGGGATAAGCCATTCAGGACTGCGATGAGGAAGAACTTCTTCACTCAGAGAGTTGTGAACCTACCACAAAAAGCTGTTGGGGCCAGTTCGTTAGACACATTCAAGAGGGAACTGAACGTGGCCCTTGTGGCTAAAGGGATCATGGAGTGTGGAGAGAAAGCGGGAGTGCGATACTGAAAGCGCAAGTTCAGTCATGATCACATTGAATGGTGGTGCAAGCTTGAAGGGCTGAATGGCCTACCCCTGCAGCTGTTTTCGATGTTTCTGTGACACTGGGTCATTGCTCCGATTGAAGAGAGGTAGTTTATGTTTTCTGGAGTTCAGGAGATCAAGAGGTGATATCACTGAGACATAGGGTTTGACAGCGTTTGAGAAGCTTTTTCCCCACCCGACCACGCACGGCTGGGTGTCTGGAACTCACTGTCTCAGGCTCAGGGGTCAGCCATTTTGGACTGAGATGAGAAGAAATTTTGTCACTGTGGGCAGAGGTGTTCGAATCCCTTCACAGCAGCCGGTGGAATTGAAAAATTAATAATATCTAGAATATAAGACGTAGTCTCAGAAATAGAGATCATGAAACTATCATAGAATCCCAACAGTGCAGAAGGAGGCCATTCAGCCCATCGAGTCTGCACCAACCACAATCCCATCAAGCCCTATCCCTGTAGCCCCACATATTTACCCTGCTAGTCCCCCTAACACTAAAGTGCAATTTAACCCAGCCAATGAGCCTAACCTGCATATCTTTGGACTATGGGAGGAAACCGGAGAACCCAGAGGAAACCCACATAGACATGAGGAGAATGTACAAACACTGCACAGACAGTGACCGAAGCCAGGAATCGACCCCAGGTCCTTGGAGCTGTGAGGCCGCAGTATTAGTCACCGTGCCACTCTTTCATCATAGAATCATAGAATCCCTACAGTGCAGAAGGAGACCATCAAGCCTGCACCAACAACAATCCCACCCAGGCCCTCTCCCCATAACCCTATGTATTTACCCTAGCTAGTCTCCCTGACACTAAGGGTCAATTTAGGCCATCATCAAATGTTATTTAAAAAACCCCATCTGGTTCACCAATGTCCCCTTTAGGGAAGGAAATCTGCTGTCCTTACCTGGTCTGGCCTGCATGTGACTCCAGACCCCAGAATCTAGAACCAGGGGTCACTGTTTAAAAATAAGGGTTTGCCCATTTCAGACAGAGATGGGGAGAAATGTTTTCTCTCAGAAGGGGCGGGGGGTGGGGGGAGGTGAGTTTCAGGGGCTCTTTTCCTGTAATTGAAGATTATTGTTGGGAGTTGAGGGGAGTTTTTGAAATATTGATAGGAACAGAGAGAGGTGGATAGAAAGAAACTATTTACATCAGTTGGGAGGAGTCTGGGACAAAGGGGGCAGAGTCGAGAGACTGACCTTTTGGGAGTGAAATATGGAAAGGCTCCCACAAACAAAAGGTGGGAGAAATTTGGAATTCCTTGCATATTTTTCAGGCAGAGGGGGATAGATTCTCAATTAACCAGGGGGGAGTGAAAGGTTATTGGGATACGGCAGGAACGTGGAGTCAAGATCCAATCCGATCTCACCGTATCCAGGGTGAGGTACCGAAATGGATACAAAATTGGTTTCCTGACAGAAGCCAAAGAGTGGTTGTAGAGAGCCATTTTTCAAACTGGACACCTGTGACCAGTGGTGTATCTCAGGGATCAGCGCTGGCTTCACTGTTATTTGTAATTTATATTAATGATTTGGATGAGAATTTAGGAGGCATGATTAATAAGTTTGCAGATGACACCAACATTGGTGGCATAGTGGAAAGTGAAGAAAGTTATCTTGGATTGCGATGGGGTCTTGATCAATTGGGCCAGTGGACTGACGAATGGCAGGTGGAGTTTAATTTAGATAAATGCGAGGTGATGCATTTTGGTAGATTGAACTAGGGCAGGACTTAGTTATGGTAGGGCGTTGGGGAGAGTACAGAACAAAGAGATCTAGGAGTCCATGTTCATAACTCGTTGAAAGTGCAGTCACTGGTGGACAGAGTGGTGAAGAAGGCATTCAGCATGCTTGGTTGGGACGTCTTGTTGAAGTTGTGCAAGACTTTGGTAAGGCCACACTTGGAGAACTGTGCACAGTTCTGGTCACCCTGCTATAGAAAAGATATTATCAAACTAGAAAGAGTGCAGAAAAGATTTACTGGGATGCTACTGGGACCTGATGGTTTGAGTTATAAGGAGAGGCTGGATAGACTGGGACTTTTTCTCTGGAGCATAGAAGGCTGAGAGGTGACCTTATAGAGATCGATAAAATAATGAGGGCTATAGTTTAGTTAGATAGTCAATACCTTTTCCCAAAGGTAGGGGACTCTAAAACTAGAAGGCATAGATTTAAGGTGAAAGGGGAGAGATACAAAAGGGTCCAGAGGGGCAATTTTTTCACACAGAGGGTGGTGAGTGTCTGGAACAAGCTGCCAGAGGTAGTAGTAGAGGCGGGTACAATGTTGTCTTTTAAAAAGCATTTAGACAGTTACATGGCCTAAATGTGGGCAATTGGGATTAGCTTATTGGTTTAAAAAAGGGTAGCATGGACAAGTTGGGCCGAAGGGCCTGTTTCCATGCTCAAAACCTCTATGACACTATGAGATCAGTCATGATCGTATGGAACGGCAGAGTGGCCTTGAGAGGCTAAATGGCCAATTCTCGCTACAAATTTGCACTGAGTGTGAGTTTTGTGAGAAAAGGGAGGAATTTCCTGACACTTTTGCGCACAGAAAGCAGGTGGAGGGGGGATTGCAACAGTAAATCAGCAGGGTTAGAAGGGAGGGAATAGATTGCAAAGGAAATTCCCCCAGTTGCCCAGTCCAACAGCAACTTCACAGAAGAAGACTTGTCCGGTGTATTAAACTACAAGGTAGACCCTGTTTCTGTGCTGCTATTACCCATGAACCATGATTGACAGCAGACACATGGAATTGGACAAATTGTGGGGACAGTGGTTGGAAATAATCTGTCAGTGATGGGTCTTCAGAATGAGTAATGTGGAGGTGGGGGAACTTCACTGATTCAGAGAATGTTTCAGCAATCATCCACGGTAATTCCACTGAGGTCCAAAGATCCAGCAAAAAGAGGAAGCTGCAAATGTCATTTCTATTTCAACACCTCTCCCCGATGCGACAAGTCGAGAGAATCTAACGCTGCCAAACTTCATCTCGTCCCCATCAAACACTCACAGGACAGATACAGCACAGGGTTAGATACAGAGTGATGCTGCCTCTACACTGACCCTGTCAAACACTCCCAGGACAGGTACAGCACAGGGTTAGATACAGAGTAAAGCTCCCTCTACACTTTATCCCATCAAACACTCCCAGGACAGTTACAGCACGGGGTTAGATACAGAGTCAAGCTCTCTCTACACTGTCCCCCATCAAACACTCCCAGTACAGGGACAGCACGGAGTTAAGATACAGAGTAAAGCTCCCTCTACATTGTACCCCATCAGACGTTCCCAGGACAGGTACAGCATGGGGTTAGATATAGAGTCAACCTCCCTCTACACTGTCCCCCATCAAACACTCCCAGGACAGGTACAGCACGGGGTTAGATATAGAGTCAAGCTTCCTCTACACTGTCCCCCATCAGACACTCCCAGGACAGGTACAGCACGGGGTTAGATACAGAGTAAAGCTCCCTCTACACTGTCCCCCATCAAACACTCCCAGGACAGGTACAGCACGGGGTTAGATACAGAGTAAAGCTCCCTCTACACTGACCCAATCAAACACTGAAAGAAGTCTCACAACACCAAGTTAAAGTCCAATAGGTTTATTTGTAGCAAACACCACTAGCTTTCGGAACTGACTGTTCCTTTGTCAGGTGGGTGGGCGTTCTGATCACAAATAGGGTGTATAAAGACTCAAACTCAATTTACATGAATAGTGATTGGAACGTGAGACTTTACAGCTCATCAAGTCTTAAAGGTACAGATAATGTGAGTGGAGAGAGCTCACATCAAACTCTCCCAGGACAGGTATAGCATGGGGTTAGATACAGAGTAAAGTTCTCTTTACTGTGCTCAATTTTGGTCGCCTCATTACAGGAAGGATGTGAAAGCCATGGAAAGGGTGCAGAGGAGATTTACAAGGATGTTGCCTGGATTAGGGAGTGTGCCTTATGAGGATAGGTTGAGTGATCTTGGCCTTTTCTCCTTGGAGAGATGAAGGATGAGGGGTGACCTGATAGATGATAGGTGTATAAGATGTTGAGAGGTATTGATCGAGTGGACAGTTAGAGGCTTTTTCCCAGGGCTGAAATGGTTGCTACAAGAGGACATAACTTTAAGGTGCTGGGGAGCAGATATGAGGAAATGTTAGGGGTAAGTTTTTCACTCAGAGAGTGGTGGGTGCGTGGAATGGGCTGCTGGCAACGGTGGTGGACACGGATTTGATAGGGACTTTTAAGAGATTTTTAGATAAGTTCACAAAACTTAGTAAGATAGAGGGTTATAGGTAAGCCTAGTAATCTCTAAGGAAGGGACATGTTCGGCACAACTTTGTGGGCCAAAGGGCCTGTATTGTGCTGTAGTTTTTCTATGTTTCTAATCATTCCAAATGTAGGAGACACTTCATAGATTGGTTACAATAGGGAAAGAAGTCCTTTGGCCTATCGTGCTGGTGCACCTGTGACTGGAGCCAATGCTACTGTTTGCGTGAGACAGTTGTAACTGGCTTGACTCTGGTCCAGGGATCAGGATAAGTGAAGGATCTCGTAACAAATATTTGATACATGACTCGGTCTGAGTCACTCTGTGATACTCCAGATAAAATAAGCTCGCTGAATATTACACAAGCATCAAATAGCAATTTGCAGTGAACTCACTCTTGGATATGAGCATACGAATTAGGTAAACACAGTAAGAAGTCTGACAACACCAGGTTTCTTACAGTGACACAGACTTCTTGCTGTGTTTACCCCAGTCCAACGCCGGCATCTCCACATCATACGAATTAGGAACAGGAATCATAGAATCGTGGAATCACTACAGTGCAGAAGGAGGCCATTCAGCCCTTCAAGCCTGTACTAACAACAATCCCACCCTGGCCCTACCCGAAAACCCCATGCAATTACCCTGCTAATCTCCCTGACACTAAGGGAAAATTTAGCATGGCCAATCCACTTAACCCACACATCTTTGGACTGTGGGAGGAAACCGGAGCACCTGGAGGAAACCCATGCAGAGAGGGGGAGAACATCCAAACTCCACACAGATAGTCACCCAAGCCAGGAATCAAACCCGGGTCCCGGGCGCTGAGGGCAGCAGTGTCAACCACTGCGCCACCGTGCCACCACTTGGCCCCTCGAACCTGCTCACCTGTTCAATGAGCCTGTGGTTGATTTGATTGTAACCTCAACCCCACATTCCCGCTGACCCCCCCCCCCCCCCCCGCCAACAACCTTTCACCCCTCCCTTGTTAATCAAGAAACTATCTCATAATGCCTTAAAAATATTTGTCCACCTTTTGAGGAAGAGAATCCTGGAAAGTTGCGCTCCATCAGAGAAAACATTTCTCCTTATCTCTGAAATAGGCGACCCCTTATTTTTAAACCAAGAGGGAAAATGCTGGAAAATCCCAGCAGGTCTGGCAGCATCTGTAAGGAGAGAAACGAGCTGATGTTTCGGGTCCAGATTTTGGTTTCAGATTCCAGCACCCGCAGTAATTTGCTTTTATCCCTTATTTTTAAATAGTTCTAGACTATTCTACTTGATACCAGAAAATTCAGTGCAGTTAAAAGATAATCATTTATTAATAATATATTTACAATAATTATTGTGATACAGAGCTACAGGTTACAGCCCAGTGTAGCAGTTAGCAACATTCATGGAATCTTGCAGCAGCAGTAGTCAGCCATTTGGCCCATCGTTCTAGTGCTATACCTTTGAAAGATCTCTCCAATTAGTCCCCACTCTCCCTCCCGCTATCTCTGTAAGTTTTCTCCCTTCCAGTACTTCCCCAATTGCTCGTTTTCAAAGTTCCGATTGAATCTGCTTCCACCACCCTTTTAGGCAGCGCCTCCCAGGTCACAACTCGCTGACTGTCAAAAATAAAATTCTCATCTCCCCTCCCCCTCTAGCTCTTTTCCTGATTCTCTTCAATCTGTGTCCCCTCTGGTCACCGAGCCTCCTGTCACTGGAAACACTTTCTCCTCATTCACTCCATCCAAACCCCTTTGTGGTTCTGACTGCCTCAATTCAGTGTGCCCCTTAGCCTTCTCTGCTCCGAGGAGAACAATCCCAGCTTCTCCCAGTCTCTCCACGTCCTCCCCGATCAAGGAGGTAAAATATCAGAAGAGGCAAATCTTCGGAATTAAATCTTCTTTCCTGCTCTCATTGATTCCAGCCACCGCCCCCACACCTCTCCGTTTGCTGAGAGGCAGGCATACGACTACCATTCTCTCATGCGAGCTTCGACATGCTATTTGACTCTAGTGGTATTGCAGTTATCTTCCAAGATTGTTTCGGCGGGGTGTGGGGGTGGGGGGGGAAGGGTGTGCATTAACGATGGGCAGCGGGGAGCACTGGCTGACATTCCATCCCTCGCCCCTGCCTGCTACCCAGGGTCAGGCAGTGGCATCTGTAACATCGCAATGTCAGCCAATATGGTGCTGTGATCTCCCTGTGCACCCGCCTCTCATGTCCATCTGTCATTCTACATTTCCGACCCCATACTCCCCTCTGGCGGGGTCTGCCCATCCCCCGCTTGCGGGGGGAGCCGAGGCAGTGAAGAATCACCTCCATAACCACCCACGAAGACCAGGATCACACACTGTCCTCACTCTGGGTAATCTTCTCCAGTTCTGAAAGAGAGGAAGTGTTCACACTGAGGCCGACATGTCATCCCAAAACTCGGTCAAATTCCATTAGAGCCCACCTTCCCACATTGAATTTCATAACCAACAGGCTGTAATACCAGAACGCAGGAACAGGAGGAGGCCTCATTCAGCCCCCTCTCCATTTGGGAGAGAGAATTCCCAAATTTCCCCGCCCTTTGTCTATGGAAGTCTTCCTGATTTCACTCCCAAAAGGTCGGCCTCTCGACTCTGACCCCTCGTCCCAGACTCCCCCCAACAGGTGTCAATAGTTTCTCTCTGTCCGCCCTGTCTGTTTCCCTCAATATCTCAAAAATTGATCAAATTCACCCCCCCCTTCGATTTTCAAAATTCCAGGGAACATAAAGCCCGGTTTGTGAAATCTCCCCTGGTGACTTAACCCCCAGAGTGCCGGGATCATCCTGGTAAATCTACACTGCGATCCCTCCATGGTCAGTATATCCTTCCTAAGGTGTGAAATCCAGAACTATTCACATTGACTCTGGGTGTGGACTGACCAGGACTATAGACTGAGGTGTGATTTCTACTCCCTTGTGTTTTTGCCCTCAAGAGAGAGAAAAGTCAGTATTCCATTAGCCTTTTTATTGTTTTCTGAGTCTTTGACATTTTCATGATATACTTTACTCTCCCGCGTGCAACATCATCAAAACCATAAAGAAACAAGAACAAAGAACATTACAGCACAGGACAGGCCTTTCAGCCCTCTAAGCCTGTGCGGATCATAATGCCTGCCAAAACTAAAACCATACGCATTTACAGAGTCTGTATTTTTCCATTCCCATCCTATTCATGTATTCGTCTAGTTGCCCTTAAATGCCGTGATCGTACCTGCTCCCACCACCTCCCCGAGCAGCGGGTTCCAGACATTCGCCACCCTCTGTGTAAAAAACTTGCTTCGCACATCTCCTCTGAACTTTTCCCTGCGCATCTTAAACCTATGTCCCCTAGTACTTGACTTCTCTACCCTAGAAAGAGCACCTGACTGTCCACTCTGTCCATAATCTTGTAGAACTCTATCAGGTTGCCCTTCAACCTCTGTCACTCCAGTGAGAACAAACCGAGTTTATCCAGCTCTCCTCATAACTAATACCCTCCAGACCAGGCAACATCCTAGTAAACCTCTTCTCTACCCTCTCCAAAGCCTCCACGTCCTTTTGGAAGAATTGTACGCAATATTCTAAATGAGGCCTAACTAAGATTTTGTACAGCTGCACCATGACCTGCCAATTTTTAAACTCAATGCCCCGACATAAGGCGCAGGAGCAGAAGTAGGACATTCGGCCCATCAAGTTTGCTCCACCATTCAATGGGATCATGACTGATCTAATGTGATAATCCTCAACTTCACATTCTGTCTTATCCTCATAGCCCTCGATTCACTTACTGATTAAATACCTGTCTGTCTCAGCCTTGCCATGCCCACACCCGCCCCTGCCGCACTGCCCCCCTTCTGCGGTAAAGAGTTCCACAGATTCACTCCCCTCTGAGAGAAGAAATTCCTCCTCATCTCTGTCTTCAATTTATTTTTATTCACTGGCGGGACATGGGTGTTGCCGGCTGGCCAGCATTTATTGCCCATCCCTAGGTGCCCGAAGGTAGTCGAGAGTCAACCACATTACTGCGGCTCTAGACTCACATGTAGGCCAGACCTGTTAAGGACGGCAGATTTCCATCCCTAAAGGACGTTAGTGAACCAGATGGGTTTTTCCGACAACCGACAATGCAATTAAGAATTTACTGATGTTCTTCATTGAGTTCAAATTCCACCATAGCCTGTGATGGGATTTGAACCCGGGTCCCCAGAACATTAGCTGAATTTGTGGATCAGTAGTTTAGTGATAATACCCCTAGGCCATTGCCTCCCCTAAATGAGTGACCCCCTTACTCTGAGATTATTCCCTCTGGTCCCAGGCTGTCTGACAAGAGGAAACAACCTCTCAGCATCGACCCTGTATAGCCCCTGAGAATCCGACGTGGCTCATCAATGTCGTCTCTCATAAACTCCAATGAGTATAGGCCCAACCTACTCAACCTCTCATCATAAGAAAATCCCTCCCTACCCGGTATCAACTGAGTGAACCACAGTTTGTTACTTACCATCAGGTCTGGGGCCCGACGGTAGAGGTTCCGTCTGTTACTGTAAGGGACACAAAACACACCAATTCGTGAGGTGAAATACCACAAAATTGACTCCGATTTTGAAATAGCAGACACACGTTTCGTTATCACCTTTGCTACTTGACAATAGTACCAAAACAGATCAGAGGCTGGGAATCCTGCTGCTAGTAACTCACCTCCTGACTCCCCCCCCAAAGGCTGTCCACCATCTACAAGGACACAAGTCAGGAGTGTGATGGAATACTCTCCACTTGCCTGGACGGGTGCAGCTCCAACAATACTCAAGAGGCTCGACACCGTGCAGCACAAAGCAGCCCTGCTTGATCGACACGCTAACCCCAAACATTCACTCCCTCCAACCTCGATGCACAGTGACAGCCGTGTGTACCATCTACAAGATGCACTGCAGCATCTCACCAACGCTCCTTAGGCAGCACCTTCCAAACCCATGACCACTACCATCTAGAAGGACAAGGGCAGCAGATACCAGGGAACACCCCCACCTGGAGGCTCCCCTCTGAGTCACTCACCATCCTGACTTGGAATATGTCGGCTGTTCCTTCACTGTGGCTGGAGCAAAATCCTGGGACTCCCTCCCTAACAGCACTGTGGATGCACCTGCACCACAGGACTGCAGATGGTTCAAGATGGCGGTTCACCCACTACCTTCTCAAGGGGAAATTAGAATCATATAATCCTACAGTGCAGAAGGAGGCCATTTGACCAATCAAGTCAGCAGCAACTAGAATCCCACCCAGGCCCTATTCTCATCGCCCCATGCATTTACCCCAGCTAGTCCCCATGACACTATGGGGCAATTTAGCATAGCCAATTCACCTAACCTACACATCTTTGGACTCTAAGGGGCAATTTAGCATGGCCAATCCACCTAACCCGCACATCTTTGGACTCTAAGGGGCAATTTAGCATATCCAATCCACCTAAGCTGCACATCTTTGGACACTGTGAGGCAACTTACCATAGCCAATTGACCTAACCTACATATCATTGGACAATAAGGGGCAATTTAGCATGGCCAATCCACCTATAACCTGCACATCTTTGGACACTAAGGGACAATTTACCATGACCAATCCACCTAAGCTGCACATCTTTGGACACTGGGGCAATTTAGCATGGCCAGTCCACCTAACCCACACATCTTTGGACACTGAGGGGCAATTTAGCATGGCCAATCCACCTAACCTGCACATCTTTGGACACTGAGGGCAATTTACCACGGCCAATCCACCTCATCTACACTTCTTTGGACTGTGAAGGAAAACTGGAGCACCCAAAGAAAACCCACTCAGACACAGGGAAAAGATGCAAACTCCACACAGAGTGACCCATGCCGTGAATTGAAACCAGGTCCCTGGCGCAGTGCTAACCGCTGTGCAACAAATGTTGGGCCCAGCCAGCGACGCCCCATGTCCCATAAATGAATTTTTAGCAATCTCACATTGAAGCAGTTCCTCATTGATGCTCACCTGAATACGTGATGTGTGTTCTCCTCCTCTTGCAGAGTAACACTCCCACAGTCAGGGTCAGGACTATCACCATCAATACAGTTATCAGAATTAGTGTCAGGCGTCGGTAAGGAGGATTGGGATTCTTGGAATCTAAATTGAGAGAAAATCCTTCAGAGCTGGAAACCAATCAGAGAACTGCAAGGATAACTACTTCCATTTACAATGCAACATAATACAGCTGAAAGTGCTCCATGCAATGCTTTTCAGATACAGACCACTCCTACAGATGCATCTTAGAAAGCATCCTTTCCGGTTATATCACAGCTTGGTATGGCTCCTGCTCTGCCCAAGACCACAAAAAACTACAAAAATTCGTGAACGAAGCCCAGTTCCACTACTCAAACCAGCCTCCCATCCAAGTATCTACACTTCCGCTGTCTCGGCAAAGCAGCCAGCATAATTAAGGAACCCACGCACCCTGGACATTCTCTCTTCCACCTTCTGTCAGGAAATCTGAGGTCACGTACCAATTGACTCAAGAACAGCTTCTTCCCTGCTGCCATCAGACTTTTGAATGGATCTACCTTATATTAAGTTGAGCTTTCTCTATACCTGAGCTATGACTATAACACTACATTATGCACTCTCTCCTTTCCATCTCTATGAATGATATGCTTTGTCTGTAAATCGTGTGAGAAACAATACTTTTCACTGTATCCCAATACATGTGACAATAATAAATCAAATTCATAATTCGACTCCAAGCCACAGAATGTGACATGAGAACAGCTTAGGACAGTTTTTAAGAAGGATCTTAAAGGCGGAGAGAGAGAAAGAGAGAGGTGGAGAGGTTTAGGGAAGGAATTCCAGAGCTTAGTGTTCCCAAGGCAACTGAAGGCATGGCCGCCAATGAGGGAGTGATGGGAATTGGGGGATGCTCAAGAGGCTGGAATTGGAGGAACCCAGAGATCTCGGAGGATTGTAGGGGCTGGAGGAGGTTACAGAGATAGGGAGGGGTGTAGGGGCAGGAAGAGGTTACAGAGGTAGGGTTGTAGGGACTGGTGGAGGTTACAGAGATGGGGAGAGGTGTAGGAGCTGGAGGAGGTTACAGAGATATGGAGGGGCTGGAGGAGGTTCCAGAGTTAGGGAGGATTGTAAGGGCTGGAGGAGATTACAGGGAGGGGTGAGACTGTGTGGGCAGTTGAGAAGAAGAATGAGAATGTTTGAGATGGAGGTGTTATTGGACTGGGAGCCAGTGAAGTTCAGTGAGTGGCGAGGGTGGTGGGTGGATGGGGTTGGGGTTGAGTTTGAGTTAGGGCACTGGGCTAGCAGAGTTTTGGAAGAGTTGTAGTTTACTGGAGCAGGGGGTGGAGATGGGGCTGGAGAGTGCTGGAATGGCCCAGTCTGGAGAAAACAGCACACTGGAACCCCACTGTACACCAAACACCAAGTTAAGGGAGGGTAGAAATTACATTTCCAACAAGCTGTCTTTTCTTCTTGAGTTTCCTGGTTGAAAATGGAACACAGAAATGTGGAGTTGAAGGTCACGTTGACTCGCAGGATGCTGGTCACATTCCAGAGGCCACTCCTGGGATCTGACTGTTCTGAGGTGTTCACATGGCTTCCAGTCGGCAGCGGGTTCCCCCCTGCATCCATCCAGTTGACTTTGGGCTGTGGGTAGCCAGCTGAGGAACTGCAGATGAGTGTCACTTCCTGACCCACTCGAATGAATTCCGGATTGGGTCCAGAGATCTTGGGGGTGTTGTAATGAGCTGAAAGGTTAATGGTATTGTGTTATAGTAGTGCAATCATTCACTATTCATTCATTTTACATAGAAACAAAGAAGCTAAGAGTAAGAGGAGGCCATTTGGCCCTTCGCGCCTGATCCACCATTCATTACAATCATGGCTGATCATCGAATTCAATAGCCTAATCCTGCTTTCTCTGCATAACCGTTGATCCCATTTGCCCCAAGTGCTATATCCAGCTGCACCTTGAATACATTCAATGTTTTGGCATCAACTATTTCCTGTGGTAACGAACTCCACAGGCTCACCACTCTCTGGGTGAAGAAATGTCTGTTCACCTCCATTCTAAATGGTCTACCCCGAATCCTCAGATTGTGACCCCTGGTTCGAGACTCCCCCATCATCAGGAACACCCTCCCTGCATCTACCCTGTCTAGTCCTATAGAATTTTATAAGTCTCTATGAGATCCCACTTCATTCGTCTGAACTCCAGCGAGAACAATCCTAACCCAGTCAATCTCTCCTCATACATCAGTCCCGCCGTCACCAGAATCAGCCTGGTAAACCTTCGCTGCACTCTCTGGAGAGCAAGAGCATCCTTCCTCACAAAAGGAGACCAAAACTGCACACAATATTCTAGGTGTGGGCTCGCCAAGGCCCTGCATAATTGCAGCAACATATTCCTGCTCCTGTACTCAAAACCCCTCGCAGTGAAGGCCAACATGCCATTTGCCTTCTTTACCGCCTGCTGCACCTGCATGCTTACCTTCAGTGACTGGTGTACAAAGACACCCAGGTCACTCTGCACACTCTACTCTCCCAATTTACAGCCACTCAGGTAGTAATCTGCCTTCTTGTTTTTGCTTCCAAAGTGAATATCCTCACATTTATCCAAATTATACTGCATCTGCCATTGTTTAACCCACTCACCCAACCTGTATATCATGCTGAAGGGTCTCTGCATCCTCGTCACAGTTCACCCTCACACCCAACTTGGTATCATCTGCAAGCTTTGAGATGTTATATTTTGTTCCCTCATCCAAATCATTAATATAGTGAATAGCTGGGGTCCCAGCACCAATCTCTGTGGCACCCCACCAGTTACAGCCTGCCAATTTGAGAAGTACCCATTAATTCCTACTCTTCGTTTCCTCTCTGCCAACTAGTTTTCTATCCATCTCAATACACTTTTCCAGTCCCATGCACTTTAATCTTGCACGATAATCTCTTATGCCGGATTTTGCCAAATGCTTTCTGAAAATCCAAATACACCAAATCTACTGGTTCCCCCCTTGTCAACTCTACTAGTTACATCTTCAACCAAGATTTGTCAAGCATAATTTCCCCTTCATAAATCCATGCTGACTCTGTCTAATCCTGCCACTGCTTTTTAAATGCTCTCTCTCTCCCCTCTTTCCCTCTATCTCTGTCTCTCTCTCTCTCTCTGTCTCTTTCTTCCTCCGTCTCATTCTCCCTCTCAGTCTTTTTCTCTCTCTGTCTCTTTTTCTCTCTCTCACTTAAAAGTCCTTGATACTGGAGAATTTTCCCCACTACCAATGTTAGGCTTACTGGTCTATAATTCCTTGCTTTCTCTCTACCCCACTTTTTGAATATTGGAATGTCATTAGCTAGCCTCCAGTCTGCAGGGACTGTCCCAGAGGCTATAGAATCCTGAAGATGACCACCAGTGCATCCACTATTTCTAGAGCCATTTCCTTAATTACTCTGGGATGTGGATTATCAGGCCCTGGCAATTTATCCACCTTCAATCCCATCAACTTTCCCAGCACCATTTCTCTACTAATACTGATCTTCTCAGTTCTTCCCTCTCATTAAATCTTGCATTCTCCAACATTTCTGGCATCTGATTTGTGTCCTCTTTTGTGAAGACAGACCAAAGTACGTATTCAGTTGCCTGACCATTTCTTTGTCCCCGATTATACATTCCCCTGTTTCCGTCTGTAGCAGACCTACATTTGTCTTCATCAACCTCTTTCTCTTCACATCTCTATAGAAACTCTTAGTCAGTCTTTATGTTCCCTGCAAGTTTAATTTCATACTGTATTTTCCCCTTCTTAATCAATTCCTTGATTCTTCTTTGCTGAATTCTAAACTGCTCCCAATCCTCAGACTGATTACTTTTCTTGGCCAATCTGTATGCTTCTTCTTTAGATTGGATACTCTTTCTAATTTCCTTTTTAAGCCATGGACTGGTCCTCTTTCCCACTTTGCTTTTGTGCCAGACAGGAATAAACAGTTGCTGCAGTTCCCCCATGTTCCTTGAATGTTTGCCATTGCCTATCCACTGTAAGTAACTCTCCCCCATCTAACAAGGCCAACTCACACCTCATATCCTCATAGTTCCCTTTATTAAAGATTCAGCATCTCATCTCTGAATCAACTACTTTCCATCTTGATAAAAAATTCTCTCATGTTATGGTCGCTCAGGGGTCTCGTACAGCTAGATTGGCAATGATTCCCTCTCATTACACAGTACCCAGTCTAAGATGCCTGCTCACTAGTTGATTTCAGGAATTCCTCCTCAATGGCATTGTGGCTAATTCGATTTGCCGAATCTACGTGTAGATTAAAATCACCCACGATCACCAATATTACCTTATCACATGCATCGCTAATTTTGTGTTTAATGCTATTCCCAATATCACCTCCCACTAATGTTTTTTGCCCCTGGGTATTTCTCAATTCTACCCATACAGATTTCACATTTACATCATTCTTCCCATTTCCAAATGCTGCTAACACGTTATCCTGCATTCCAGTGGCATCCACGTATATTGGGTCTCCCTCTCTCCCCCTCTCTCTGTGTCTCTTTCTCTCTCTCTCAGTCTTTTTCTCTCTCTGTCTCTTTTTCTCTCTCCCTCTGTCTCTGTGAGCAGGATGTTTCCTACAGAGTATAGCCCCTGGCAGAACGCTTTACCCAGGTGAGACTCTCCCCCAGGAGAGACCAGGAATCTGTCACTCTCTGACAGGTGCCGTGACAATTTGCTGCACTCACTCGTGTCTCAAACTGGCCTCAAACCCGGAGCTCCAGCCCAGAGACAGGGAGTTCCCTCCCTCTCCCCCTGCGGCAGGGAACTCACTGGGCAACAGGGTGGGTGAAGAAGGGGAGGGGATAAGGAGTGGGGGAGGGGTTAGGGAGCAGGGAGGGGTTAAGGGGTGGTTGGCAGATGGGGTAAGGGGTGGGCAGGAGGTAAGGGGCAGGGAGGGGGTAAGGGGGGGAGGGGTTCAGGAATGGGGAGGGGGTAAGGGGCAGAGGAAGGGATAACGGGTGCGTAGGGGGTAAGGGGAAGGGGTAATGGTTGGGGAAGAGGATAAGGGGTGGGGGAGGGTTAATGAATGGGGAGGGGTAAGGGGCAGGGGTGGGGAAAGGGTTAATGAATGAGGGAGGGGGGGGTAAGGGACAGGAAGGCATAAGGGGCAGGGAAGAGGGTGAGGGGTGAGGAAGGGGGTAAGGCATGGGGAGGGGGTAAGGGGTGGGGGAGGGGATAACGGCAGGGGGTAAGGAGTGGGGGAGAAGGTAAAGGGTGGGTAAGGGAGTAAGGGGCAAGGGAGGGGATAAGTGGTGAGGAAGGGGGTAAGGAGTTGGAGGGTGAGGGGTGGGGAAGGGGTAAGGAAGGAGGTAAGTGCTGGGGGAGGGGTAAAGGGTGGGGGAGAGGTAAGAGGTGGGGGAGGGGATTGGGGCAGCAGGGTTTCCGGAGGAGGTATTCTTGCCTGGGGCAGATTTAGTGGATCCTTTACCTGCTATGACCAGATTAACTGTGGTCGTTTGCTGCTTGCGAGGACCATCAGAGCTCGGAACCAGCACGATGCAGTGGTACAACCCTTTATCTTCCAGAGTCACGTCATTGAGCTGGAGGGACATGTTTCCACTCTCCATACTGTCCATGAGCATCCGGGTACGGTTCCTGTACCGGGCGTCCTGCTGGTCGTTCCATTCTTTCTCCCCATACTGTGCGTGGACCAACCTGTCCCCGGTGATCTGCCACAGTATACGGAGCTCACTCACCCCATTCACTCTGCTTATGTTAAAGTGACAAGGCAATGACACCTGCTCACCGAAAATCCCCAAAATCATGGTGGAACCCGCAGCTGAGGGAGACAGAGACAGAGAACAGTTACAATCAATTGCAGAGGAATTCAGGTATACTCAGTACACTGAATTGCAAACCGTCAGTCTAATTAGGATGTTGAATGGAATATTGGTATTTGATTTGATTTATTATTGTCACATATATTGGGATACAGTGAAAAGTATTGTTTCTTGCGCACTACGCAGACAAAGCATACCGTTCATAGAGAAGGAAAGGAGAGGGTGTAGAATGTAGTGTTAGTCACAACCAGGGTGTAGAGAAAGATCAACTTAATATTTCATTTGATTTATTATTGTCACATGTATAGGGATACAGTGAAAAGTATTATTTCTTCCACACTATGTAGACAAAGCATATCATTCATAGAGTACATACAAGAGAAGGGTGCAGAATATAGTTTATGTTTATTTATTAGTAGGCTTACATTAAAACTACAGTGAAATTACTGAGCTTTGACAAATGGTCATCTGGACTTAAAACATCAGCACTTTTCTCTCCTTACAGATGCTGCCAGACCTGCTGACATTTTCCAGCATTTTCTCTTTTGGTTTCAGATTTTCATTTATACTGTAAAAAATCCCCCAGTCTCCACACTCCGGCGCCTGTTCGGTTACACTGAGGGAGAATTTAGCACAGCCAATGCACCTAACCAACACGTCTTTCAGACTGTGGGAGGAAACCAGAACACCTGGAGGAAACCCACGCAGATACGGTGAGAATGTAGAGTCTCCACACAGACAGTCAACCAAACCAGGAATCGAACTACTGTGCCACCAAGCCATAGCCAGGGCATTCAAAAGTCTGATGGCAGCAGGGAAGAAGCTGTTCTTGAATCAGTTGGTGTATGACTTCAGACTTTTGTATCTTTCTCCTGACTGAAGAAGGTGGAAGAGAGAATGTCTGGGGTGCATGGTGTCCTTAATTGTGCTGGCTGCTTTTCCGAGGCAGCGGCAAGTGTAGACAGAGTCAATGGATGGGAGGCTGGTTGCGTGATGGATTGGACTACATTCATGATCCTTTGTAGTTTCTTGTGGTCTTGGGCAGAGCAGGAGCCCATACCAAGCTGTGATACAACCAGAAAGAATGCTTTCTATGGTGCATTATTGTGAAGAGGGATGAGTATAAGAGTTGGGAAGTCTGCCTACAACAGTAGGGGATATTGGTGAGACCACACCTGGAGCACCATATCCAGTTCTGGTCTCCTTACCTCGGGAGAGATAGACTGACACTGGGAGCGGCTCAAAGAAGGGTCGTGGGGCCGGTTCCTGGGATGAAGAACGGTTTGAGCAGGTTGGGCCCAGTACCCATTGGAGTTTAGAAGAACGAGAGACGATCTTATTGAAATATATCAGACTCTGGGGCGAGGGGGTGTGGGGGACGGAAGGGGGTAGACATGCTGGGAAGATGGCCACCCCTCGTTGGGGGGGATCTCTGGAACTGTTGGGGAGGGGCACAGTTTCAGAATGAGGGGGTCTCCCATTGGAGACGGAGATGAGGCATTTCATCTCTCGGAGGTGGGGGGAAGCGGTCAGTGTGTGGAATTCAGGCCCCCCCCCAGTGAGGGCTGCAATTCATTAAATAGATTTGAGACTGAGGAAGAGATTTGATTGTCTGGGGGGGAGGTGGGTGGGGGAGGCTCAGGAATGAAAGTGGGGTTAGGGTGACAATCCAATCAGACATAATCTTACTGAAAGACAGAGCAGGCTGGAGGGTTCAAATAGCCTCCTCCTGCTCCTATTTCTTTTGTTATTGGAGGAGGCCCCATTCAGCCCCATCGAGCCTGTTACACAGGAACAGGAGGAGGCCCCATTCAGCCCTTCGAGCCTGTCCCACCATTCTGTCAGATCCTGGCTGCTCTTTATCAGAATTCCATCTCCCCACCTTGGTCATGTAACCCTTAACTCTCTTAACCTGACAAAAAATGGATCAATCTCAGTTGTGAAATATCCAGTTGACTCCTCCCATGCCCAATCCACCTAACCTGCACATCTTTGGACATTAAGGGGCAATTTACCATGGCCAAGCCACTTAACCTGCACATTTTTGGAGTACGGGACGAAACCAGAGCACCCAGAGGAAACCCATATAGACTTAGGGAGAATGTGCAGACTCCACCTAGACAGTGGCCAAGCTGGGAATCAAATCTGGGTCCCTGACGCTGAGAAGACAGCAGTGCTAACCAATGTGCCACCCTAGGTATGATGTGACCCCATTCCTCCAATTGCGGTCACCGATTCCCATCGCTCCATCATTGGCGGCCGTGCCTTCAGCTACCTGGGGGGCCCTATGTCTGAAATTCTCTTCATAAACCTCTTTACATCTCTCTCTCTCTTTCTCCTTTTCTCTCTCCTATTTTCTCTCTTTCTCCCTTTCTCTTCCATTCTTCCTTTCTCTCTCTCTCCCCCTCGCTCTCTTCCATTCTCTCTCACTTTCTCCCATTCTCTCTTTCTTTCTCTCTCTCTTGCATTCTCTGTCTCTCTCTCTCTTTCCCATTCTCTCTTTCCCTTTCTCTTCCATTCTGTCTGTCTGTCTCTCTTTCTCCCCCATTCTCTCTCTCCTATTCTTTCTCTCTTTCCCATTCTCTGTCTCTCTCTCTCCCATTCTGTCTCTCTTTCCCATTCTCTGTCTCTCTCTCTCTTCCATTCTGTCTGTCTGTCTCTCTTTCTCCCCCATTCTCTCTCTCTCCTATTCTTTCTCTCTTTCCCATTCTCTGTCTCTCTTTCCCATTCTGTCTCTCTTTCGCATTCTCTGTCTCTCTCTCTCTTCCATTCTGTCTGTCTTCTCTCTCTTTCTCTCCCATTCTCTCTCTCTCATTCTCTCTATCCCATTCTTTCTCTCTTTCCCATTCTCTGTCTCTCTCTTCCCATTCTCTCTCTCCCCCTTTTTCTTCCATTCTCTCTTTCTCACTTTCCCTTTCTCTTCCATTTTGTCTTTCTCTCTCTCTTCCCATTCTCTCTCTCCCATTCTCTGTCTCTTTCCATTCTCTGTTTCTCTCTCGTTCCCATTCTCTCTCTCACTCTCTCCCATTCTCTCTCTTGCCCCCTTTCTCTCCCATTCTCTCTCTCTCTCTCCCTTTTTCTTCCATTCTCTCTTTCTCTCTCACTCTCCTATTCTCTCTCTCACTCTCCCATTCTCTCTCTCACTCATTCTCCCATTCTCTCTCTCTCGCTTTCTCCCATTCTCTCTCTCTCTTTCCCATTCAGTGTCTCTCTTTCCTATTCTCTCACCCTCTCTTTCCCATTCTCTCTCTCTCTCCCCCCCCCTTTCCCTTCCATTCTCTCTCTCTTTCCCATTCTCTCTTTCTCTTTCTTTCCCATTCTCTCTCTCTCCCATTCCCTCTCTCTCTTTCCCATTTTCTCTCTCTCTCTCCCCCTCATTCTCTCTCTCTCTTTTCCACTCTCTCTCTCATTTTCTCTCTCTTTCTCATTCTCTCTCTCTCTCTCACACACACATACACTCTCTCTCTCTCCCTTCCCCATTCTCTCTCTCTCCCCTCCAATGACAGTCTCTCTCTCTCCAGTGTCCCTCTCCAGTGCTGTTGACCAAGTCCAGTTTGGGTCTGGCTAAATTGGAATGCTTAGTTCTGTCCAAGATGCTAGAGAAATGCAGGTTGTTGTGATTTGATCACTGTCATGGGCAGGGATATTCCCAATGCCCTGGTTTTCCGAACACCCCTTTCCCTTCTGTCCCGTTGACTTGGCCCTGCTGCCGCGCTCCTGTAGGCCTCAGCTGGAGCCTGAGGCCTCCCAGTGAAAACTGGCCCAGGTTGGTACTCTCACCTGCTGCTGCCCAGCACAGTGGAAGGATCAGCCAGACAAACCAGATCTTCATCCTGAGGAGAGAAGGGACAAGAATGTTAACAAATGCATCAACAGTGAGAGCTGGGGGAGGAGGGGGGGCACTTGGCTCAAAGCCTCCAGAAACAGGCTCCACATTCATTTCAGCCTAAATGTTTTGTTTACGTCTGGTTCTCCCACAGCATCCCCCCAAAATGCTCACACACCCACCCACCCCCTCTCACACATTCTCTCTCTCACACACGCACTCTCACTCTCTCTTACACACACACTCTCTCACACAGTCTCACAAATACTCTCTCTCACACATTCTCTCTCACACATTGTCATACCCTCTCTCACACACACTCTCTCACTCTCACACAGTCTCTCACAGATTCTCTCTCTCACAGTCTTTCTCACACACACTCTCTCACACACACTCACACACTCACTCTCACACACAGTCTCTTTCACACACTCACACACTCTTTCTCAAACACTCTTTCTCACTCTCTCACACACCCACTCTCACACATACACTTTCTCTCATACACACCCCCTTTCACTCTCACACATGCTTTCTTTCATTCATACATGCACACTCTCACTCACATTCTCTCTCATGCACGTACTCTCTCTCACGCACTCTCTCTCGCACTCTCACATACTATCTCACGCATACTCTGTGACACACATTCTGACGCACTCTCGCTCATGCACACTCACTCTCATGCACACTCTCATACACACTCTCACACGCAGTCTCTCACGCCCTCTCACGCACATTTTCTCACATGCAGTCTCTCACATACACTCTGTCACACAAACTCTCACACACACTCTCTCACATGTGCTCTCTCTCACATACACTCTCTCACACGCACTGTCCCTCACAAGCACTCTTTGTCACACAAACTCTCTCACATGCACTCTCTCACATGCACTCTCTCTCACACGCACTCTCACACACACGCACACTCTCTCGCTCACACATATACACGCTCTCACACTCTGTCACACACTCTCTCTTTCTGACTCTCACACACACACAGACACACACACACACACACAATCTCTGAAACACTCTCACAAGAAACACATGAGGGATTTTGAGATTCCTCTGTCTAGAATCCACAGTGATGAACAGTATTACTGCGATATTAGACAATGAACTGAATGGACATTTTGTGTGCCAAGTCGGGGAATGATAAACTAATCTCCAGGATGCTATCACAATGCAGTTGTGGGGATGGGGCCTGGATAGGATTGTGGTCAGTACAGACTCGATGGGCTGAATGGCCTCCTTCTGCACTGTAGGGATTCAATGGATTCTAAAGGGCCTGGATAACATACTCTGTCTGAGAGTTGGTACAGACTCAATGGGCTGAATGGCCTCCTTCTGTATTGTAGGGATTCTATGATAATTGAAAGTGTATGTGGAACACTCTCAAAGTCAATATGTGTGTGTAAAAATATCTTTCCCCTCTGTCAGAAAGTTCACCTCAAACTGTCCCAGAATGCCAAGCCAGTATTATCCAAGACACAAGCTATCTATCCAGAACCACAGAATCCCCATAGTGCAGAAAGAGGCCATTCGGCCCATCGAGTCTGCACCAACTCTCCAAATGAGCGTCTCGCCCAGGCCCTCCCCTCCGCCCTATCCCCATAACCTCGTGCAGTTACCATGGGCAATCCACCTAACCTGCAGATTCAATTGGAACTTTCAAAATGGGGAATTGGAGAAATACTGGAAGGTGGAAAATTTAGAGGGATAGCGGGAAAGAACAAAGCTGGAGAGAGAGCCGGCGGGGGTGGGGGAGGAGCTAGCATGGGACAAAAGGGCTGAGTGGCCTCAGACTGTACAATTGTGGTGTTTATTGTGAAAGTACACACAGGTTGGGCCTAAGGTACAGCAGGTAGAGTTCTGAAGGTCAGTTTTGATCATAAACAAGTTGTTCCGGAATGTCTTGTTTAAGTGTTTGGGGAAATCCCCAGCTCACCAGGGGCCTGTCCCCGGACTCAAAACAAAAATCAAAATATTTCTTCAAAATTAAACTGCCCAGGGATTTTATTTGTGGAGTTTCTGCTTCCACCACCCTTTCAAGCAGCGCCTTCCAGGTCACAACAACTCACTGTGTGTCAAAAATAAAATTCTCCCCATCTCCCTGTCCCCTTCTGGTTCTTTTCCCCATTCTCTTCAATATGTGTCTCCTCTGATTACCGAGCCTCCTGTCACTGGAAACGCTTTCTCCTCAGTTACCTTTCCTTCCTCCTTCTTCACGAACCCTGGGGATGAGGGCTCAAACTGATAATTCGACCATGGTGGGGGGGGGGGGGGGGGGGGGGGCATCGCACTCCGAGCAAAGTTCGCCACAGCGGGTGAGAGTTGCCCAGAGGTTGATGGCGAGGGATATTGAGGGATGCTGTGGATGATTTGTTTCCTTCCCAGCTCCCTCGGCCTATCTGCATTGTTTAAGCGAAGGTCCTGAGGCCAAGTTTTGGTGAGTGGCCTCCTGACCGGGCAGGGGAGGGGGGCAGGACTAGAAAGGTCATCTAGAAGGTCATCGGGGTCCTGGCTTCATTCGAACATAGCTACAGGCAATGGTGGGGAGGGAATCCAGGAGTGTTGAATGCTGGTATTTGTGTCCAAGGCCCTGGGAGGAAGAGGGATTTGGGGAGGAGGGGGGGTTTGGGGAGGAGGGGGGATTTGGGGAGAGGGGGGTTTGGTGAGGGTTGGGTGGGATAAGGAAGGCGGATCTCAAACACTTAACGTCCTGACTCAGAGATCAAGTGGAGCGCAGTGCAAATGGGCCCCAATTAACCCCATGTGGCCACAATTGAACTGTCTACGTTATTCTCCGGGGAGGCAACGTCTGCACATGCCACTGAGGGACTTTCCCCGGCCTTGCCCTTGGTAGGTGCCTCTTTATGGTTCCTGAAAGGCAGCAAGAGATTGGCCACTGACTGATAATTGCTCACGTGGTGCCTTGGGCTGTATGGGAAACGTTTTACTATGAGGTGGGGCGAGAGGCATCTTGACTATCCAGACTGTCAGCCCAATAATGGGTCCCGATTTCATCCCAGGTCGATGAAATCAGCCCCTATTCCTATTCCACCCACCCCCTACTCACAGGCCCTGGGCTTACGAACACCTTTGACCTATACCCAGCCTTGTGTCATCCCTCCCATACCCCCTCCCCACCCCTTACAGATATCAGGCTTCCACAGGTCACAGTCATAAGTTCATAAGACCATAAGATGTAGGAGCAGAATTAGGCCGTTCGGCCCATCGAGTCCGCACTGCCATTTGGTCATGGCTGATGTGCTCCTCACCCCCATTTTCCTACCTTCTCCCCATAACCCTTTAACCCATTAAATCCTCCTTAAATTTACTTGCTGTCACAGCATCCACCACGCTTTGGGATAGTGAATTCCAAAGATTCACAACACTGGGAAAAGTAGTTTCTTCTCAACAGTGGTAGGCTTTTCCCTAGATTGGGGACAATTACGAGAGGTCACGATCTAAGGGTGAGGGGGGAGAAGTATAATTTGGATGCTAGAGGAAGGTTTCTCACGCAGAGGGTCGTGGGGGTATGGAACGCGCTACCAAGTAAGGTGGTGGAGGCAGGCACGTTGGACTTGTTTAAGGTTTACTTTGATAGACACATGAGCGAAACAGGGATGACGGGTTATAGGAGACGGTATTAAAAAGGGTCAGAGCCTTGGGACGACACCGGAAATGTAGTATTACATGTTAATGTTTTGTCTCTTTTAATCCACAGGTGTTGGTCCACCTTGTTGTCAAACGAGGGGCATGCACACGGTGGGTCGTGCGTGGGCTGCTCTTGGAGGTTTCAAGAGTGGCCTAGTACTTCGTGTCATTGTGTGTGCTTAATCCTGGACCAGCAGACGGGCACCACAACAACTCAGTGACTATCACTGCTAGCTGTGCAGATACATGGATTTGGGCCTGCGTTTGTGGGAGTTTGCACATTCTCCCTGTGGTTGCGTGGGTTTCCTCCGGGTGCTCCGGTTTCCTCCCACACCCCAAAGATGTGCTCTTAGGCTGATTGGTGTACCAAATTGACCCTATACTATTCTCCCCTGAATCTGGCTATATTAGGGGTACCATTCACATACACACGGGGCAGGATAGGTGTAGGAAAATGCTTTGTTGAAATGGGGGCGCGGGCTCGTTGGGCCGAAGGGCCTGTTTCCTGTGCTGGGTTGTTCTTTGTTCTCAACTCTCTTTTAAATTTGCTACCCCTTATCCTAAGACTATGACCTCTTGTCCTAGAATGCCCCATCAGTGGAAGAATCTGCTCCATGTCTCTCTTATCCATATCTTTTATCATCTTGTAAATCTCAATTTGATCTCCCCTCATTCTTCTAAATTCCACAGAGTATAGGCTTAAACTGTTCAATCTCTTTTCATATGACAAACCCCTCATCTGTGGAATCAATTGAGTGAACCCCCTCTGAACTGCCTCCAATGCCACTACAATAAGGGGACCAAAACTGTGCACAATACTCCAGGTGTGGCCTTAGTCCTGCTACAGACCTCTGGTTTAACACAGCTCTGGCCTGCAGATTTCTGACCTCTGTCACCACAAATCTCTATCCTAAGAAGACTTCTGACCTACTGCAGGCCTCTGTAGGCTTCCCTCTTACACAGGCCTCTGGTAACCTACGAAACTTTGTCCTCCCATGTCTCAGGCCTACAGGTTTCTGGCTTATGTCAGGCCTACACGTTCGCAATTCCTCTTGTCTATTACAGACCTGTAGCCTAAGGAGGCCTCTATACTATGTCGGCCTCTATCCTATGTAGGCCTCTATCCTATGCAGACCTGTGACCTACCACAAGGTTTTTTTCCTATAGGCCTAAGGCCTACCACAGCCCTCGGTCTCAGTCAGATCTCTGTCTCACACAGGCCTCTGCCCTACTGCAAGCCAGTGCCATGTGTAGACCTTTGAACTATACAGGCCTCTTGATGACCGCAAGTCTTTACCCTACAGGCCTACCTCAAGTCTACCAGAGATCTTTGGCCTATTAGAGGCCTCTGGCCTACAACAAAGATGTCCAGCCTACAACAGAGAAATATTCCACAGATATCTTTTAAATGCAAGGTAAAAGGGGAACAAAAACTGAGTTTGATTCATTGATAAAAGTTATTGCAATTCAGATGGCATCCTGTGTTTATTTAATAACGTCAAAGTGAGAAGTGGAGAGGAATTATGATAGCATGCAGTCCCTTTCTGAGTTCTTTGATAGAAATAAAATATCTGCAGCTATGTGTAACAGGCTTGAGGGGCTGAATGGAGCCTCCACCTCTTACTGCGTAACAAGCTTGAGGGGACTGAATGGGGCCTCCTCCTGTTCCTGTGTAACAGGCTCGAGAGGTTGAATGGGGCCTCCTCCTGTTCCTGTGTAACTGACTCGGGTAGGGCTAAATGGACCTCCTCCTGTTCCTCTGTACCAGGCTTGAGAGGGGCGGAATGGGGCCTCCTCCTGTCCCTGTGTAACAGGTTCGAGGGGTTTGAATGGGGCCACCTCCTGTTCCTGTGTAACAGGCTCAAGGTGGGCTGGATAGATTTACAGGAACAATAACATTCAGATTCACTGACTTCCTCCTGTCCCTGTAATCTCCTGTCACCTCTCATGTCTCTCTCTCCTCTGACACTGAGGGTTTATTTGCTTTCAGTTGCATTTCGTCTTCCTGAGCAGTATGGGGAGGGGCCATTCATCCCATCATTCCACTGCTAGCTCTTTGAAAGATCTCTCCAATTTGTTCCCACTTTCCCCCTGTTCTCTCCCGCTATTCCAGTAAATATTCCCTCCTCCAGGATTTCTCCAACTGCCCCTTTTGAAAGTTCCGATTGAATCTGCTTCCATTGCTCTTTCAGGCAGCGCCTGAAATTTGCTGTGTGTCCAAAATAAAATTCTCCTCATCTCCCCCCCTCTGGTTCTTTTCCCTATTCTCTTCAATCTGTGTCACCCACATCCCCCCCCCAGGTTACCGAGCCTCCTGTCACTGTAAACCCTCGTGATTCCGAATGCCTCGATTCAACCTCCCCCTTAACCTCCTCTGTACGAAGTACAGATGTTAAGCTGCAGTTATCCAGACCTGGTAAGTATTGTACGCAGTTTTGGTCTCCGTATTTAAGGAGGGATATTGTCGCTGGAGTGATTGTGGGGTCTGTCTCTTTAGGAGGAGAAGAGGGTCACCTGACTTGAGGGACCAATGGGGCAATGAGCTAGTGATCAGCCCACAAAGTGGAGTCCCCCTGAGGCAGAATCATCCGGAAACCATGTAGTCAATTTGTAAAGGCAGGAGCTTGATTGCAGAGTAGTCAATGGCTGCAATCCCTTGTACCCAGAATACCTTCTGTTCCTACAACTTGAAGCCGCTTGAGGTTGGCGGGAGGGGTGGTGTCACTCCATTGTACTTGCCACAGTGGGCATGTAGTGGAGGTTCACCAGATTGGACCCTGGGATTGAGGAGAGATCAAGGAGACTGGGTTTGTATTCACGGGAATTCCAAATAATTGAGGGGGTGACCGTGATAAAAGTTTACAAATTCCCACAGGATGTGCAAGCATTGGTGTGGAGAGGACGTTTTGCCTTATTCTTAAAAAATATCATCAGCTGCAGGAAGCGCAGTGGAGAACACGCTCCTGTCTACATCAACAGGAATGAAGCAGAAATGGTTGAGAGTTTCAAGTTTTTAGATGTCCAGATCACCAACAACCTGTCCTGGTCCCCCCCATGCTAACACTATAGTTAAGAAAGCCCACCAACGCCTCTATTTTCTCAGAAGACTAAGGAAATTTGTCATATCCACTACGGCTCTCACCAACTTTTACACTTGCACCATAGAAAGCATTCTTTCTGGTTGTGTCACAGCTTGGTATGGGCTCCTGGTCTGCTCAAGACTGCAAGAAACTACAAAAGGCTGTGAGTGTAGTCTGATCCATCACGCAAACCAGCCTCCCATTCATTGACTCTGTCTATGCTTCCTGCTACCTCTGGCATAACTAAAGACCCCACACACCCCGGACATTCTCTCTTCCACCTTCTTCCGTCAGGAAAATGATAGAGAACTCTGATGAGCACGTACCAACCGACTCAAGAACAGCTTTTTCCCTGCTGCTGTCAGAATTTTGAATGGGCCTACCTCGCATTAAGCTAATCTTTAGCTATTTGCTTCACTAGATCTTCTGAACTCTGGCAAACATTGGCCAAAACTTCTCCATATCTCATCATAAGATACCTCGCTTCATAGCAGCACAGAATCCCAAGAGTGCAGAAAATGGTTACTTGGCCCATCCAGTTTGCACTGACTTAAAAAAAACAAATAAAGTTACAGCCTAGGAATAGGCCCTTCACCCCTCCAAGCCTGCAGCAACCACGCTGCCTATCTGAACTAAAACCCTCTATCCTTCCGGGGACTATTTCCCTCCATTCCCATCCTATTCCTGGGATAAAAGTCACAAATTAATTGAATTTGACTTCCACCAGTTGCCATGCTTGGATTTGAACCTGCATGGGTGTCTCTGGATTACTGGTCCAGTGACATTACCACTATGCCACCATCTCCCCAAAAGATCATCTTGTCCAGGCCCTCTGCCCTAATCTTTGGACACCAAAGGACAATTTAGCCTGGCCAATTCGCCTAATCTGCACAACTTTGGACATTAAGGGACAATTTAGCATGGCTAAGCTATCTGAACTACACATCTTCAGACACTAAGGGACAATTTAGCATGGCCAATTCATTTAACCTGCACATCTTTGGATACTAAGGGGCAATTTAGCATGGCCAATCTATCTTAACTACACACCTTCAGACACTAAGGGGCAATTTTGCATGGTCAATCCACCTAACTACACATCTTTCAGACTGTGGGAGGAAACTGGAGCACCCAGAGGAAATCCACACAGACATGGGGAGAACATGCAAACGCCACACAGACAGTGACCCAAGCTGGGAATCGAATCTAGGTCCCTGGCGCTGTGAGGCAGCAGTGCCAATCACAGTGCCACCATGCCAGCCCCAGAATCTGGCTACACTCCATCTCAGACAGGTCTAACTTTCTTGAGATAAGAAGACCAAGACTGGGCACAGTATTCCCTGTTATGGTTTCACTGAATTCATTTGGACTCTTTGCTGCTTCCCCTGACTGGGGGAAGATTGATCAACTGCAAGATTACCAATTATTGATAGTACCAAAAAATGGAGTCCAAACACATGGAGATGAAGCATTTTTTAATGGAATTCTGTCATGAATTCCCCATTATACCAAACCCCCAACAACACTCAAGATGCCCAAGTAACTCACTTCCTGACTCCCTGAAGCCTGTCCATCATCTACAAGGACACAAATCAGGAGTGTGATGGAATACTCCCCACTTGCCTGGATGGGTGCAGCTCCAATAACACTCAAGAAGTTCTACACCATCCAGGACAAAGCAGCCCCACTCGATCGACATGCTAACCACAAACATTCACTCCCTCCACCCCCCACGCACAGTGACAGCCGTGTGTACCATCTACAAGATGCACTGCAGCATCTCACCAAGGCTCCTTAGGCAGCACCTTCCAAACCCACGACTGCTACCATCTAGAAAGACAAGGGCAGCAGATACCTGGGAACACCCCCACCTGGAGGTTCACCTCCGAGCCACTCACCATCCTGGCTTGGAAATATATTGGTCATTCCTTCACTGTCGCTGGGTCTAAATCCTGGGACTCCCTCCCTAACAGCACTGTGGGTGTACCTACACCTCAGGGACTGCAGTGGGTTCAAGGCGGTGGCTCACCCACCACCTTCTCAAGGGGCAATTAGGGATGGGCAATAAATGCTGAAAACAGCCAGCGATGCCCACAAAAGAATAAAAAATTAAGTTCACACAACAGATTTATTTTTGAAAAGATGTCAATCGACTGTCAACAGTTTTAAGATACTTGAAAATTTACTTGTCAAAAATTTCCCCAAATTTAAATTTTAACTTGAAATAATTCCAAGAAGTTTAGACGAAAATCAAAAGTTTTAAATTCAGTTTTGAACTATTTACAAAACATTTGAATAATTCTCAGACAAAAACTTCACTAAAGTGTTAAATTATTCCCAAACATTTCTCTCCAAAAAGAAATTATTGTCCCTAGTGTGGGTGGCATGGTGGCACAGTGGTTAGCACTGCTGCCTCACAGCGCCAGGGACCCAGGTTCAATTCCCACCTAGGTGGCACAGTGGTTAGCACTGCTGCCTCACAGCGCCAGGAACCCGGGCTCGATTCTCGTCTGGGTGGCACAGTGGTTAGCACTGCTGTCTCACAGCGCCAGGGACCCGGGTTCGATTCCCGGCACAGTGGTTAGCACTGCTTCCTCAAAGCGCCAAGGACCCAGGTTCAATTCCCAGCTTGGGTCACTGTCTATGCGGAGTCTGCACTTTCTCCCTGTGTCTGTGTGGGTTTCCTCCGTGTGCTCCAGTTTCCTCCCACAGTCTGAAAGATGGCCTGGTTAGGTGCAAAATTGTCCCTCCTGGTACCCAAACAGGCACCGGAGTGTGGTGACTAGGGGATTTTCATTCCCTATTAACTTCATTGCAGTATTAATGTAAACCTACTTGTGATACTCATAAATTAAAGTTAAAAGAAACATTTCTCTCTGGAGAGAAATTATTGCCCCATGAAAATTATTCGCTTCAGTCGATTCTCAAATACTGAATTTACATTTAATTCTCACTGTACATTTTAAACAAAGGTCAGATTTAAATTTAACTCGATTTGTTAACCATTTGCAGAAGTTCTGCTTCAGATAGAAATCATTCCCAAAGAAGTTTGGCAAGCTATTTCGCGCCAGGTTTTATTTTTGTTCCAGAAGTTTTAAGATCCGTTTCATGAGGTCTAAATGTTTCTGTGAGACTTACCTAGGGCACGTACAGAAGGCTGAGAGATTGTCACCCGAGGAATTGTCCGTGTTGTCAGCAGGAGAGAAACGTGTGATCCACTCACTCGGCCAGCCTCAGATCGAGTGTGTTTCTCATCAGGGGACTGTTGGACATTGTTGGCTGAAACCGAAAAGGAAAATATGGACTTTCCCCTCGAGAGGCTCCTCCCTCCTCTGAGATCACCAGCTAAACACGTGTAGACCAAGTATAGTGAGGTTTATTGCACAATGCTGAAGGCAGTGGCGTCAGTCATTGCCAGCGGTTGGAGAGTTATCAACATGTGTGTAAATATCCCCCCACCCCACACGCACATTCCACCCCTTCCCCCACAAAACAATTTACACCCTAGATCAGTGAGCACCATTGAGGGAGGTTACTCAGTTTGACTGAAGCTCAAATTTATAATCCTCCCCGTGGGGAGGAACGAGAAGGGGTGATATATTGAGCTGTTCCAGGCATCAGGTCCTTCAATAAACACGTAGAGGACATAAGAACTAGGAGGCACGGTGGCACACTGGTGAGCACTGCTGCCTCACAATGCCAGGGACCCGGGTTCGATTCCCGCCTGGGTGGCACAGTGGTTAGCACGGCTGCCTCACATCGCCAGGGGCCCAGGTTCGATTCCTGTCTGGGTGGCACACTGGTTAACACTGATGCCTCACAGCACCAGGGACCCTAGCTAGATTCCCAGCTTGGGTCACTGTTTGTGTGGAGTTTGTACATTCTCCCTGTGTTTGCATGGGTTTCCTCCCACAGTCTGAAAGACGTGCTGATTAGGTACATTGCCCATGCTAAATTTTCCCTCAGTGTACCCTAACAGGTGCCGGAATGTGGCGACTAGGGGATTTTCACAATAACTTCATTGCAGTGTTAATGTAAGCCTGCTTGCGACACTAATAAATAAATGAAATGGGATTAGGATAGGTTGGTACTTGACGGTTGGTATAGACATGGTGGGCCGAAGATCCTGTTTCTTTTTGGGTGGCACAGTGGTTAGCATTGCTGCCCCACAGCCCCAGCAACCCGGGTTCGATTCCTGGCTTGGGTCACTGTCTATGCGGAGTCTGCACGTTCTCCCTGTGTCTGTGTGGGTTTCCCCTGGGTGCTCCAGTTTCCTCCCACAGTCAAAAAGACGTGATGGTTAGGTGCTAAGTTCTCTCTCTGTGTACCCAAACAGGCGCCGGAGTGTGGCGACTAGAGGATTTTCACAGTAACTTCATTGCAGTGTTAATGTAAGCCTGCTTATGACACTAATAAGTAAACTTTATTAGTGCAGGAATGATGGGGGCTGAACGGCCTGTCCTTGTGTGATTGGGACAGGAGAGTTTGTTTGATGCTATTAACACCTCCGATGATGGGATTGGACAGCAGAACTGTTGCCAGGGTACGGTACTTGGAGTTAGTCCTTGCCTGACTACATTCCTAAGTCAGGGATGTAATCGAACAAGGTAGCCCTAAGCATGAACTACATTACTACTTTGGCTCTGCAAGGTGCATTGCAACATCGATACTTCCAGACTGGTGACCGAGATAATGTGTGGACCCATCTTAAATAAGCATCTCCCACATGGCAACCATATTCGGTAAGATTTATTTACCAAGTAAAGCCGGCCAATTGGTGATCTCATCTAATTGTAGTAAATGTAAATTCTAAATTCATTTGTGGGATGTGGGCATTGCTGGGCCAGCAATTATTGCGCCTCTCTAGTTGCCCTTTGAATTTGCCATTCCGCTGTCTCCTCTGGCAGCGTGTTCCAGGCACCCACTGCTCTCTGCATGAAAAACTTCCCTCTCTCACCTTGAACCTGTGCTCCCTTGTAATTCACACTTGCACCCTGGTAAAAGCCTCTGACTATCCACCCTGTCTGTGCCTCTCATAATTTTGTAGACCTCTATCAGGTTGCCCTCTCAGCCTCCGTCTTTCCATGAAAACAAACCTAATTTATTCAACCTCTTCTCATAGCCAATACCCTCAAAGCCAGGCAACATCTTGGTAAACTTTCTTTGCACTCTCTCCAAAGCATTCATGTCCTTCTGGCAGTGTCGTGACCAGAACGGTGCGCAATATTCTAAATGTGGCTTAACTAAAGTTTTTTGGATCTGGAACATAACTTGTCAACTTTGATACTTCTTGCCCTGGCTGATGAAGGCAAGCATGCCTTCTTGACCACCTTACCCACTTGAGTGGCCACTTTCAGTGAACTGTGGACCTGTACACCCACATCTCCCTGTATGTCAATGTTCCTGAAGGTTCAGACATTTACTGTATAATTCACACTTGAATTTGATCTTCCAAATTGCATCACCTTGCATTTGTCTGAGAAGCTCTTATTGTCAGTTTTATGTTGCCCTGCTGTCTGTGAGGTGTCTGCATGTTCTCCCCATGTCTGCATGGGTTTCCTCTGGGTGCTCTGGTTTCTTCCCATGGTCTGAAAGATGTGCAGGTTAGGTGGATTGGCCATGCTAAATTGTTCCTTAGTGTCAGGGGGACTCACAGGGTGGCACGGTGGTGCAGTGGTTAGCACTACTGCCTCACAGTGCCAAGGACCTGGGTTCGATTCCTGGCTTGGGTGACTGTCTGTGTGGAGTTTGCACATTCTCGCTGTGTCTGTGTGGGTTTCCTTTGGGTTCTCCAGTTTCCTCCCCAGACCAAGGATGTGCAGGTGGACTGGCCATGGTAAATTTTCCCTTTTCGGGGGGCTCGCAGGGTAAATATGTGGGGTTATGGGTATCGGGCCTAAGTGGGATTGTTGTTGGTGTAGACTCGATGGGCCGAATGGCCTCTTTCTGTATTGTAGAGATTCTATGATTCTATTCTAGTCTATGACGTGCTGGTTAGGTGCATTTGCCATGCTAAATTCTCCCTCAACGTACCCAAACAGGTAGCGGAATGTGGCAACTAGGGGATTTTCACAGTAACGTCATTGCAGTGTTAATGTAAGCCAACTTGTGACTAATAAATAAATTTTAATTTTTTTCTCTCTTTTTATTATCCTTTTGGTCTTCCTTCGCTGGATTTTGAATTCATCCCAATCTTTCGGGGCAAGGACTGACTTTGTCTCCATTTGTGCTTTTCCTTTATCTTCCTCAGTTAGCCATAGTTGGTTTATCCCTCTCTTAGAATCTTTCCTCCTCACTGGGATAAATTTTAGCTGAGAATTAGAAGTTACCTTCTTAAACGTTTGCCACTGCTCACTTACTATCTTTCTTGCTAACCTCTCCACCCACTCCACTTTAGCTAACTCTATCCTCATGTAATTGTTTCATAGAATCCCTACAGGAGGAGAGTATTTGGCCCATCAAGTATGTACCAACCTTGATCCCACCCAGGCCCTATTCCCATTACCCTCATTTACCCGAGCTAATTCCCCTGACATTAGGGTCAATTTACCACGGCCAATCAACCTAACCCGCACATCTTTGGACTGTAGGAGGAAACCAGAGCACGGGAGGAAACCCACGCAGATACGGTAAGACATGCAACCTCCACACAGACAGTGATCCGAAGCCGGGAATCAAAGCCAGCACCCTAGAGCTGTGAGGCAGCAGTGTTAACCACTGTACCACCGTGCCGCCCATCATACTATGATCACTACTTCCTAGCGGACCTTTGACGATGAGGTAATTTATTAAACCTGCCTCATTACCCATTACCAGGTCCAGGAAACCATGTACCCTGATTGGCTCCAGAACGTACTATTCCAGGAAACTATCCCTAATGCACTCTATGCAATGTGTTGCCATAATTATCCATCATTATTGTCAACATGTCTACATTGCTATGTGTTACTCAAGAGATGAACAACTGAATTCTAAAGGAAGTCTTCTTCCCTTCTAATTAAGCTGATTCCTGTTCACTCCTACACCAGCACATTAGAGGGCCACTCTAAAGGATGTTGCAGTCTGCTCCACATAATGGTCGTTGCATCTCTAGAGTAGCATGTAAGAATGTAGACTTTGTGGAAGCAGGTAATTGTGAAGGAGGCACAACTACAATACGCTATGACATAAATGGAAGTCAGTTTCTATCACATGATCACCTGCATTTACTTTTATAATAGGCTATAAGGCATCCAAAATGGAAGAGACTGGGGATTAGAGGGATGGTTTTCGATGGGACAGTTAGGGGATTAGAGGGATGGTCTTTGCTGGGAGAGTCAAGGGAATAGAGGGATGATTTTCGATAGAGAGTTAGGGGATTAAAGGGATGGTCTTTGATGGGACAGTAAGGGGATTAGAGAGATGGTCTTCAAAGGGAGAGTTAGGGGACTGGAGGGATGCTCTTTGATGGGAGAGTTAGAGGATTAGAGGGTCGGTCTTTGATGGAGAGTTAGGGGATTGGAAGGATGGTCTTTGATGGGAGAGTTAGGGGATTAGAGGGATGGTCTTCGATGGAGCAGTTAGAGGATTAGAGGGATGGTCTTCAATGGGAGAGTTAGAGGAATAGAGGGATGGTCTTCAATGGAGAGTTAGGGGATTAGAGGAGTGGCCTTTGATGGGAGGGTTAGGGGTTTAGAGGGATGGTCTTTAATGGAGAGTTAGGGAATTAGAGGGATGGTCTTCAATGCAGAGTTAGGGGATTAGAGGAATGGTCTTCAATTGGAAGGTTAGGGGATTAGAGGGATGGTCTTTGATGGAGAGTTAGGGGATTAGAGGGATAGTCTTCGATGGAAGAGTTAGGGGACTAGAGGAATGGTTTTCGATGGGAGGGTTAGGGGATTAGAGGGATGGTCTTTGATGGAGAGTTAAGGGATTAGAGGGATAGTCTTCGATGGGAGAGTTAGGGGATTAGAGGAATGGTTTTCGATGGGAGGGTTAGGGGATTAAAGGGATGGTCTTTGATGGAGAATTGGGGATTAGAGGGATGGTCTTCGATGGGAGATTTTGGTTGGGAATCCAGTAGTCAATGGGATTTTCCGATATTAATAAAGTGACTGAAGTACTGCATTGTCTTTGGCTGGGACTGAACATGTTGATCAATACTTTTGCTCGTGCATTCTCACCCCTCATTCTCAGGAACCAGAGCTTCAGACGACATTTTTTAAAGGAGAGCTTTGTGGAATGATTAATAGGAGCAGCAGTTCATCCCTGAGATTCTGAGCTGTTGGGAGAGTAATATCGGAGTTTTAGACTGTCACTGTATAGACGCAGGGCCGGAGTTTGTTGAATATCTCACTCAGAGAGAAGGTTTAAAGTTCGCCCTCCTGTGCCAAATGCGCAACTTTGGCTGAAACAAAACATTTGTGGTTTTCGGTTCACAGATGTCATACTCTCTCCTTGGTTTTGGTTTCTGCTTCATCCTGTACCTTGGCACGCTACAGGAAACACGTGTTGAAACCAGTGACCAAGTCATGGGTATTTCTATGCTGGAGGTAGCAGTGAAGGGGAAGCAGAGAAGGAAATATATCGAGAGAGAGAGGAGGAAGAGACAGAGTGTAGGGCAGAGGATATGAAGTTTATGCACTTACTCCGGACTGTTTGGAATGTTAGCCTCAGGATTATTTCAGCCCCTTCGAGCCTGTTACACAGGAACAGGAGGAGGCCCCATTCAACCCCCTACAACCCTCCCTATCTCTGTAACTTCCTCAGGCCCCTGAACCTTCCCTATCTCTGTAACGTCCTCCAGCCCCTACAACCCTCCCTATCTCTGTAACTTCCTCAGGCCCCTGAACCTTTCCTATCTCTGTAACGTCCTCCAGCCCTACAACCCTCCCTATCTCTGTAACCTCCTCTAGCCTCTGCAACCCTCCCTATCTCTGTAACGTCCCCCAGCCCCTACAACCCTCCCTATCTCTGTAACCTCCTCTAGCCTCTGCAACTCTCCCTATCTCTGTAACGTCCTCCAGCCCCTATGACCCTCCGAGATCTCTGCGCTCCTCCAGTTCCGGCCTCTTGAGCATCCCCTGAGTCCCATCGCTCCGCCATTGGCAGCCGTGCCTTCAGCTGCCTGGGTGGGGAGCTAAGCTGTGGAATTCCCTCCCTAAAGCTTGTCTCATCTCCTTCTTACATAAAAACTCTTTGATCCAGTATTTGGTCACCTGTCCCTGATATCTCCTGAGAGGATCCCTCAGGTAAGTATTTGACTGATATGTCCCGTGAGGGACTCCATATCACCCTGCCCGGAATATTTGATCTATATTTTTGACCTTCAGTGTGCCCAAGTCTTCTCATCACAGTTTGAGATCAGGAGTCCTGATAAGAATGCATTGAATGGATGTTTATTCTCAAGTATCCAAATTAATCATTTGTTATTTATCTTGAACAAGATTGTTATGGTGATGTGGAAATGGAAGGAAGTGACTGAGGCTGGTTTTATGGTGTTAATAAAGCAACCCAGGTGTGGGGAGGGCATATTGTGGGATCCTGACTCACTAGGCTCCAAACCTGTTTCGCCTCAACTATGTCAACATCTGATGTCACTTTGAACAGTTAGCACCTGTTGCATTGTATAATTAGGCCCAGGATTGCTGGGGAGGCAATGGCCCAGTGGTATTATTGCCAGCTCATGAATCCAGAAACTCAGGTGATGCTCTGGGAGCTGGGTTCAGATCCCAAAACGGCAGACAGTGAAATTTGATTTGATTTATTATTGTCACATGTATTGGGAGACGGTGAGAAGCGTTGTTTCTTGCGCGCTATACAGACAAAGCTGGCAAAATACAGACATACCATTCATAGAGTACATAGGGGAGAAGGAAAGGAGAGAGTGCAGAATGGGGCAGCACGGTGGCATAGTGGTTAGCACTGCTGCCTCACAGTGCCAGGGATCCGGGTTCCATTCCCGGCTTGGGTCACTGTCTGCGTGGAGTCTGCATGTTCTCCCTGTGCCTGTGCGGGTTTCCTCGGGGTGCTCCGGTTTCCTCTCACAGTCCAAAAGACATGCTGGTTAGGTGCATTGGCCGTGGTAAATTCTCCCTCAGTGCACCCAAACAGGTACTGGAGCGTGATGACTAGAGGATTTTCACAGTAACTTCATTACAGTGTGAGTGTAAGCCTACTTGTGACTAATAAATAAACTTTACCTTTAACTCTCTGGTATTACTGTATTACATCCTGATTCCCCAAAGCCCAACCACCATCTACAAGGACACAAATCAGGAGTGTGATGGAATACTCCCCACTTGCCTGGATGGGTGCGGCTCCAACAACACTCGAGAAGCTTGACACCATCCAGGACAAAGCAGCCCCGCTCGATTCACACACTAACCCGAAACATTTACTCCCTCCACCACTGACTCTCAGTAGCAGCCATGTGTACTATTTACAAGATGCACTGCAGCAATTCACCAAAGATCCTTAGACAGCATCTTCCAAGCCCATGACTGCTACCATCTAGAAGGACATGGGCAGCAGATAAATGGGAACACCCCCACCAGCAGTTTTCTCTCCAGACCACTCACCATCCTGACTTGGAATTATATCGCCATTCCTTCGCAGTCGCTGGGTCAAAATCCTGGAATTCCTTCCCTATTGGCATTGTGGGTCAACCCACAGCACATGGACTGCAGCGATTCAAGAACGCAGTTCACCACCACCTTCTCAAGGGGCAACTTGGGATGGGCAATAAATGCAGGCCAGCCAGTGACGCCCATGTCCCACGAATGAATAAAAAAAAGTCATAGCTAGGGTTTAAGGAAAGGTCAACTTAATATTTTAGATCTATTCAAAAGTCTGACAGCAGCAGGGAAGAAACTATTCTTGAGTCGATTGGTATGTGACCTCAGACTTTTTTATCTTTATTCCCGACGGAAGAAGGTGGAAGAGAGATTGGGATACGTGGGGTCCTTAATTACACTGGCTGCTTTTCCGAGGCAGTGGGAAGTGTCGACAGAGTCAATGGATGGGAGGCTGGTTTGCCTGATGGACTGGACTACATTCACAACTGTTTATAGTTTCTTGCAATCTTGGGCAGAGCAGGAGCCATACCAAGCTGTGATATAACCAGAAAGAATGCTTTCTATGATGCATCTGTAAAAGTTGGTGAGAGTCAGAGTGGATATGCCACATTTCCTAAATCTTCTGAGAAGGAAGAAGCGTTGGTGAGTTTTCTTAACTATAGTGTTGGCATGGGGGGACCAGGACAGGTTGTGGACACCTAAAAAGTTGAAGTTCTTGACAATTTTCACTTCATCCCCGTTGATGTAGACAGCTCTTCCATCAAACTTCCTGAAGTCGATAGCTAGCTCCTTCGTTTGACTGGCATTGAGAGAGATATTACTATGATTATTGATTACTGAAGATGCATTCAATAAGAAATACGTGGAATTAAGAATCTGCTGATGACCATGAAACCATTGGCGATTGTCGGGAAAACCCATCTGGCTCACTAATGTCCTTTAGGGAAGGAAATCTGCCGTCCTTACCTGGTCTGACCTACATCTGACTCCAGAGCCACAGCCATGTGGTTGACTGTCAACTGCCCCTTGGGCAATTCGGGATGGGCAATAAATATTGGCCCGGCCAGTGACACCCGTGTCCCACGAATGAATTAAAAAAACTGCTTTATTTAGCACCTTGCTAAATCACGTTGGAAGGGTGATTGAATCGAGGTGTTCAAAACCATGAGGGAAGGCTTGGGATAGAGTGATCGAGGGAGAAACCGTGCCCATTATTGGGAGGGTGATGAGGAGATGCCAACATTGGACTGCGGTAGGCACAGTAAGAAGTCTCACAACACCAGGTTTAAGTCCAACAGGTTTGTTTGGTAGCACAAGTTTCCGGGGCCCTGCTTCTTCATCAGGTGAGTGGAGAGTTGGGTTCACAAACAGGGCACATATAGACACAGACTCAAGATAATGGTTGGAATGTGAGTCTTTACAGGTAATCAAGTCTCTACAGGTATAGACAATGTGAACAGAGAGAGGGTTAAGCACAGGTTAAAGAGGTGTGTATTGTCTCCAGACAGTACAGTAAGTGAGATTTTACAAGCCCAGGCACGTCACGGGGTTACAGATACTGTGATATGAAACCAAGATCCCGGTTGAGACCGTCCTCCTGTATGTGGAACTTGGCTATCAGTCTCTGCTCAGCGACTCTGCGACGTGTCTTGTGAAGGCCACCTTGGAGAACGCTTACCCGAAGATCAGAGGCTGAATGCCCGTGACTGCTGAAGTGTTCCCCGACTGGAGGAAACACTCCTGCCTGGTGATTGTCAAGTGGTGTTCATTCATCCATTGCCATAGGGTCTGCACAGTCTCATCAATGTTTGCCTCAGGACACCCTTTCCTGCAACGTATCAGGTAGACAATGTTAGCCGAGTTGCAAGAGTATGTACCGTGTACTTGGTAGATGGTGTTCTCACCTGAGATGATAGCATCCGTGTTGATGATCTGGCACATCTTGCAGAGGTTGCTGTGGCAGGGTTATGTGGTATTGTGGCCACTGTTCTCCTGAAGGCTGGGTAGTTGCAGAGTACAATGGTCTGTTTGAGGTTGTGTGGTTGTTTGAAGGCAAGTAGCAGTGGTACGGGGATGATCTTGGCGAGACGTTCGTTTTCATCGATGCCATGTTGAAGGCTCCGGAGAAGATGTCGTAGCTTCTCTGCTCCGGGGGAGTACTGGACGATGAAGGGTACTCTGTCCACCGTGTCCTGTGTTTGTCTTCTGAGAAGGCCGGTGCGGTTTTTTGCTGTGGCTCATTGGAACTGTCGATCAATCAGGTGAATGCCATATCCTGTTCTTAGGAGGACGTCTTTCAGCGTCTGTACGTGTCTGTTGTGATCCTCCTATTCTGAGAAGATCCTATGTATACGGAGGGCTTGGCCATAGAGGATGGCTTCTTTAACATGTTCAGGGTGAAAGCTGGATAAGTGGAGCATTGTGAAGTTATCTGTGGGCTTGTGGTACAGTGAGATGCTGAGATAACCGTCCTTGATGGAGATGCGTGTGTTCACGAATGCAGCCGATTCCGGGGAATAGTCCGTGGTGAATCTGATGGTTGGGATGCAACTTGTAGATATCGTCATATAGTTGTTTCAGTGATTGTTGGCCATGAATCCAAAGGAAGAAAATGTCATCGATGTATCTAGTGTATAGCATCGGTTGAAGGTCCTGTGCGGTGAAGAGGTTTTGTTCGAACCTGTGCATAAAGATGTTAGCATATTGAGGTGCAACTTTGGTCCCTGTGGCTGTTCCATGTATCTGGATAAAGAACTGATTGTTGAAGGTGAAGACATTGTGGTCCAGGATGAAGCAGATGAGTTGTAAAATTGCATCTGGAGATTGGCAGTTGTTGGCATTGAGTACTGAGGCAATTGCAGCAATGCCCTCATCGTGGGGGATGCTGGTGTAGAGTGCCGAGACATCCATTGTGACGAGGAGTGTCCCTGGTTCAACTGCTCCATGTGTGCTGAGTTTCTGTAAGAAGTTCAGAGCGTCGCAACAGAAGCTGGGGGTTCCTTGTATGATGGATTTCAGGTTGCCCTCAACGTAGCCAGAGAGGTTCTTACGCAAGCTCCCATTGCCTGATACAATGGGATGGCCAGGTGTGTTGGCCTTGTGTATCTTTAGGAGGCAGTAAAGGTCTCCAACGCGAGGAGCACGAAGGGTGCTCTGAAGGTTCAGATCAAAGGTCTTGATCAGTCTGTTGAGTTGACAGGGGTGTTCTTTGGTCAGATCTGTAGGTAACTGCCTGTAATGTTCCTCGTTGTTCAGTTGTCGGTACACTTCTTTGCAGTAATTCATTCTGTTTAATATGATGGTGGCCCTTCCTTTGTCTGCTGGTTTGATGACAATGTTGCGGTTGGTTTTGAGAATGGCATTGTATTGTGCTTGGGTGACATTCAGGGCTGTCTTATAGTGCGGTTGATGAATCTGGCATTGACGGTTTGGGCATACATGTTGAGTCGAGGACAGCGGCCTTCCGCCACTGCCCTCGACTCAACCGAGCCAATTCAACTCTTTCCTCTTTGGTCGTTGCACCGCGGATCTCTCTGTTGGCTGTTCTGGTTCATTGGCTGTCTCATTGTGTTCGCTGCTGGCCTCTTGGTGTTTGTGAAAGAACTCCCGCAGCCTCATTCGCCTGATGGATTCCTCTGTGTCCGCTGCGAGACTGATAGGGTCCATTTTAGTGGTGGTGCAGAAATTGAGCCTTCGGTTGAGAACTTCAACTTCATCTGGTTGAAGTGTGTAGTCCAACAGGTTGACAATGGACTTTCCGCGGTGGTACAGTTTTCTACTGTCGTACCGGGGGAGGCTTGGTTGCTGCTGGTGGTGATGCCAAGTTTCCTGTTCTTGGTGTTCATGTAGATGGTGTAGTTCGTTTGTCTCGTCTACCTGGCAGAGTTTCGCAGCTGATCTGCATCGTGAGCGCAAGGTGGGAATACAGACTCTATCTTGATTTCCAGTGTGTGGTGTTTGCTGTAAAACTAGTGTATGAGGTAGCTGAGAAGCGTGAGACAGGTGCGGTGGTGCAGTGTAGTCTGTGTTATAGGTTGACCTGAGTGGGTTTGTGATCTGTAGTCCTTTCGGTATCTTGTCTGCTTTCTTGCATCTTTGTAGAAACTTGATGTCTGTGTCGATATGCGCAATCTGCTTGGAGATCCTCTCACCTGGAGCCGGCAGTTTGCGGTGTCAATGGTAGCCACGATGTGGAGTTGCCGGCGTTGGACTGGGGTAAACACAGTAAGAAATCTCACAACACCAGGTTAAAGCCCAACAGGTTTATTTGGTAGCACGAGCTTTCGGAGCGCTGGTCCTTCATCAGGTGAGTACAGGATTTGTTTCACAAACAGGGCATATATGGATACAAACTCAATTACAGGATAATGGTTCGGATGTGAGTCTTAAGAGGTAATCAAGTCTTCACAGGTACAGACAATGTGAGAGGAAAGAGGCGACAGGTTTCAAATGAAAGGTTCTGAAAGCGACGGAACAGAAAACCTCTTGTGCAGCGGGTCTGGAACACGCAGCCTGAGAGAGCATGGCATGAGGCAACTCCGATCGAAAATTCCCTCAGGGAGTTATCTTCAAATTGAGGAAGATCGTGCAGGGAGATCCGGGGAGAAAGCTAGGTTGAAGGGGCACATTGGGTGAAGAGCTCATTCAGAAAGCTAGGACAGACAGGATGGGCTGAACGGCCTCTCATTGTTCCAGGCTTCAAAGTTTAAATTTATTTATTAGTGTCACAAGTAGGCTTACATTAACACCGCAATGAAGTTACTGTGAAAATCCCCTAGTCGCCACTCTCTGGCAGCTGTTCGGGTGAACTTAGCACGGCCAATATCATTATCAAAGAATCAGAATCCAAACAGCACAGAAGGAGGCCATTTGGCCCATTGAGTCTGCACTGTTCAAAATCCCACCCAGACTCTATTCCCGTTACCACACACATTCAGCCTAGCTAGTTCCCCTGACACTAAGGGTCAATTTAGCATGGCCAATCCACCTAACCCATACATCTTTGGAGTGTGGGAGAAAACTGGAGCACCCGGAGGAAACCCACGCAGACACAGGGAGAACATACAGACTCTGCACAGAGAGTGCCCCAAGCTGGGAATCGAACCTGGGTCCCTGGCGCTATGAGGCAACAGTGCTAACCACTGTGCTACTGTGAATGCTGTTATTCTGTACTGGGTTACTTCCATTGCCCCAACAGCCAAAGCATCGGACTTGGGGACACTGTGCTGACTCTCCGAGAGGTGAACTGCATCTACCGACCTGCGACACATCTCCCTCATCAGTTGCGGTAACTGGACTCAAGGTGCTGCATTGTGAGGGAATTTGTTTGCTGGGCCATATGGTACAGGAGGAGGTCATTTGGCCCATCATTCCTGTGCTAGCGCTTTGAACCATCTCTGAAACCAGCCTCCCATCCATTGACTCTGACTAGACTTCCCGCTGCCTCGACAAAGCAGCCAGCATAATTAAGGACCCCACACTCCCCGGACATTCTCTCTTCCACCTTCATCCAGTTCCTTAAAGGGAAGTCATGTCTGACAAATTTACTGGAGTTCTATGAGGATGTGTCTAGGGCGGTGGATAGAGGAGAGCCGGTGGATGTGGTCTTTCTGGATTTTCAGAAGGCGTTTGACAAGGTACCTCACAAGAGGTTATTACAGAAGGTCAGGGGGCATGGAGTTGGGGGTAGGGTGTTAGCATGGATAGAGGACTGGTTGTCAAATAGGAGGCAGAGAGTGGGGGTCAATGGGTGCTATTCGGATTGGCGGATGGTGACTAGTGGAGTGCCCCAGGGGTCGGTGCTGGGGCCTCAGCTATTTACCATTTATATAGATGATCTGGAGGAGGGAACCGAGTGTAGGGTGTCGAAATTTGCTGATGACACCAAAATTGGTGGAAAGGCAAATTGTGCGGAGGGTGGGGAGAGTCTACAGAAGGATCTAGATAGGCTGGGCGAATGGGCCAGGAAATGGCACATGGAATTTAATGTTGGCAAGTGCGAGGTGGTCCACTTTGGTAGGAATAATGGTAGGAAGGATTATTACTTACGTGGAGAAAAACTGCAGCAGGCGACGGTGCAGAGGGACCTCGGGGTCCTTGTGCATGAGTCGCAAAAACCCAGCTTTCAGGTGCAGCAGGTGGTCAGGAAGGCAAATGGGATGCTGGCCTTCATCGCGAGGGGGATTGAATATAAAAGTAGGGAGGTCTTGCTGCGGCTGTATAGGGCATTGGTGAGGCCACAGCTGGAGTACTGTGTGCAGTTTTGGGTGCCGTACTTACGCAAGGATATTTTAGCCTTGGAGGGAGTGCAGAGGAGGTTTACTAGGCTGATGCCAGAGTTGAGGGGGTTGAGCTATGAGGAGAGGCTGAATAGATTAGGCTTGTACTCGTTAGAGTTTAGAAGAATGAGGGGAGATCTCATTGAGACGTATAAGATGATGAATGGGATGGATAGGATAGAGGTGGAGAGACTCTTCCCGCTCAGAAAGGATAGTAGGACTAGGGGGCATAGCCTCAAGATAAAGGGGGGGCAGTTTAGAACAGAGTTGAGGAGGAACTTCTTCACTCAAAGGGTGGTGAATCTCTGGAATTCTCTGCCCGTTGAAGTGGTGGAGGCTGCCTCGCTAAATATTTTTAAGACGCTGGTTGATGGGTTTTTGATGAGAGAGGGGATTAAGGGTTATGGGGAGAGGGCGGGAAGGTGGAACTGAGCCACGACAGATCAGCCATGATCTTATTGAATGGCGGGGCAGGCTCGAAGGGCTAGTTGGCCTACTCCTGCTCCTATTTCTTATGTTCTTATGAAAAGGATACAAAAGTCTGAGGTCACGTACCAACCGACTCAAGAACTGCTTCTTCCCTGCTGCCATCAGACTTTTGAATGGATCTACCTTGCATTAAGATGATCTTTCCCTACACCCTAGCTATAACTGTAACACTACATTCTGCACTCTCTCCATCCTTTCTTTCTGTACGGTGTGCTTTGTCTGTATAGCACGTAAGAAACAATACTTTTCACTGTGTCCCGATACATGTGACAATAATAAATCACATCAGGAAGATTTCTTCAATTAATACCCAGTCTCTCCCCCCACATTCCAATAAATTTTCCCCCTTCCAGCATTTCTCCAATTACCTGGGCAGCATCATAGCACTGCTGCTTCACAGTTCCAGGATCCTGGGTTCGATTCCTGGCTCGGGTCACTGTCTTTGTGGAGTTTGCACATTCTCCTTGTGTCTATGCAGGTTTTCTTTGGGTGCTCGAGTTTCCTTCCACAGTCCAAAGATGTGCAGGTTAGGTTGATTGGCCATGCTAAAATTGCCCCTTAGAGTCCTGAGCTGTATAGGTTAGTGGGTAAATGTATAGGGATATGGAGGTAGGGCCTGGGTGGGACTGTGACTGGTGCAGACTTCTTGGGCTAAATGGCCTCTTTCTGCACTGTAGGGTTTCTATGATTTCTATTCCTTTTGAAGGTTCCCATTGAATCTGCTTCCACTGCCCTTTCTGGCAATGCCTTCCAGATCTTTGATTCTATGATCACAATTCCTCCCTGCATAGAATATAGAAAAAACTACAGCACAAACAGACCCTTCAGCCCACAAGTTGCGCCAAAGATCCCTACCTACTAGGCTTACCTATAACCCTCAATCTTACTAAGTCCCATATACTCGTCCAGAAGTCTCTTAAAAGACCCTATCGAATTTGCCTCCACCACCACCAACGCTGGCAGCCGCTTCCACTCACCCGCCACCCTCTGAGTGAAAAACTTACCCCTGATATCTCCTCTGTACCTACTCCCCAGCACCTTAAAACTGTGTCCTCTTGTGGCAGCCATTTCAGCCCTGGGAAAAAGCCTCTGAGAATCCACCCGATCAATACTCTCATCATCTTATCCACCTCTATCAGGTCACCTCTCATCCTTCATCTCTCTAAGGAGAAAAGACCGAGCTCTCTCAACCTATCCTCATAAGGCATGTCCCCCAAGTCCAGGCAACATCCTTGTAAATCTCCTCTGCACCCTTTCAATGGCTTCCATATCCTTCCTGTAATGAGGTGACCGGAACTGAGCACAGTACTCCAAGTGGGGTCTGACCAGCTGCAGCATTATTTCCCGACTCCTAAACTCAATCCCTCGATTAATGAAGGCCAGTACACCATATGCCTTCTTAACCACATCCTCCACCTGAGAAGCCAATTTGAGAGTCCTATGAACCCGGACCCCAAGATCCTTCTGATCTTCCACACTGCTAAGAGTTTTACCCTTGATACTATATTCCTTCATCCCATTTGACCTGCCAAAATGAACCACCACACACTTATCCGGGTTGAAGTCCATCTGCCGCTTCTCCGCCCAGTCTTGCATCCTATCTATGTCTCGCTGCAACTTCTGACATCGTTCCAAACTATCCACAACACCACCAACCTTCTTGTTGTCGGCAAATTTACCAACCTATCCCTCCACTTCCTCATCCAGGTTATTTATGAAAATGACAAACAGCAAGGGTCCCAGAACAGATTCCTGGGGCACTCCACTGGTGACTGACCTTCATGCAGAAAAAGACCACTGTTTGCCTTCTGTGTGCAAGCCAGTTCTGGATCCACAAAGCAATGCCCCCTTGGATCCCATGCCCCCCCACTTTCTCAATAAGCCTTGCAAGGGGGACCTTATCAAACGTCTTGCTGAAGTCCACATAAACCACATCTACCGCTCTTCCTTCGTCAATGTGTTTAGTCATATTTTCATAAAACTCAACCAGGCTCATAAGGCCTTTGACAAAGCCGTGCTGACTATCTTTGATCATACTATTCTTCTCTAAATGTTCGTAAATCCTGTCTCTCAGGATCTTGTCCATCAACTTACCAGCCACTGAGGTTAAACTCACCGGTCGATAATTTCCTGGGCTATCTCCACTCCCTTTCTTGAATATAGGAACCACATCCGCAATCCTCCAGCCCTCCGGAACCTCTCCGGTCTCCATCGATGACATAAAGATCATCGCCAGAGGCTCCGCAATCTCTTCCCTCCATGGCATGGTGTCTGATTTTGTCTGAATTAGTTCAGTGCTTTGATATCAAGAAATGCATTCTCTGATGGGATGTGGGGCAGGGTCCAGCATTTACCACCCATCCCTAATTGCCCCTTGAGAAGGTGCTGGATGAGCCACCATCTTGAGCCCGCTGCACTCCTTGAGGTGTAGGTACACCCACAGTGCTGTTAGGGAGGGAGTCCCAGGATTTAGACCCAGTGACAGTGAAGGAACGGCTGATATATTTCCAAGTCAGGATGGTGAGTGACTCGGAGGGGAACCTCCAGGTGGGGGTGTTCCCAGGTATCTGCTGCCCTTGTCCTTCTAGATGGTAGCGGTCGTGGGTTTGGAAGGTGCTGCCTAAGGAGCCTTGGTGAGATGCTGCAGTGCATCTTGTAGATGGTACACACGGCTGTCACTGTGCGTGGGGGGTGGAGGGAGTGAATGTTTGGGGTTAGCGTGTCGATCAAGCGGGGTTGCTTTGTCCTGGATGGTTTGATTATTTGATTTGATTTGATTTATTATTGTCACGTATTAATATGCAGTGAAAAGTATTGTTTCTTGCGTGCTATACAGACAAAACAGAGTTCATAGAGAAGGAAAGAAGAGCGTGCAGAATGTAGTGTTACAGTCATAGCTAGGGTGTAGAGAAAGATCAACTTAATGCAAGATAAATCCATTCAAAAGTCTGACAGCAGCAGGTAAGAAGCTGTTCTTGAGTTGGATGGTACGTGACTTAGGACTTTTGTATCTTCTTCCCGAGGGAAGAAGCTGGAAGAGAGAATGTCCAGGGTGTGTGGGGTCCTTAGTTATGTTGGCTGCTTTTCCAAGGCAGCGGGAAGTGTAGACAGAGTCAATGGATGGGAGGCTGGTTTGTGTGATGGACTGGGCGACATTCACTACCTTTTGTAGTTCCTTGTGGTCTTGGGCGGAGCAGGAGCCCACACCAAGCTGTGATACAACCAGAAAGAATGCTTTCTATGGTACATCTGTAAAAGTTGGTGAGAGTCGTAGCTGACATGCCAAATTTTCTTAGTCTTCTGATGGGTTTTCTTAACTATAGTGTTGGCATGGGGGGGACTAGTTCAGATTGTTTGTGATCTGGACACCTAAAAACTTGAAGCTCTCGACCCCTTCTACTCCATCCCCATTGATGTAGACAGAGGCATGTTTTTCTTTACACTCCCTGAAGTCGATGACAATCTCCTTCGTTTTGCTGACATTGAGGGAAAGATTATTGTTGCTGCACCAGTTCACCAGATTCTCTGTCTTATTCCTGTACTCTGTCTTATTCTCGGTACTGAGATCTGACATACTACAGTGGTGTTGTCAGCAAACTTCTAAATCGAGTTTGAGGGGAATTTGGCCGCACCAGCTGGTGTTGAGCTTCTTGAGTGTTGTTGGAGCCGCACCCGTTCAGGCAAGTGGAGAGAATTCATAAGTTCATAAGGTGTAGGAGCATAATTAGGCCATTTGGCCCATCGAGTCTGCTCCGCCATTTGATCATGGTTAATATGCTCCTCATCCCCATTTTCCTGCATTCTCCCCAAAACCCTTCAATCCATTACCAATTAAAAATCAGTCTAACTCCTCCTTAAATTTACTCACTGTCCCAGCATCCACTGCACTTTGGGGTAGCAAATTCCTCAGGTTCACAACCCTTTGGGAGAAATAGTTTCTCTTCAACTTAAATCTGCTACCCCTTATCCTAAGACTATGGTCTCTCATCCGAGAATGCCCCATAAGGGGAAGCGCCTTCTCCACGTCTTCTTTACCCATATATATCACACTGCTGACTTGTGTCTTTGTCGATGGCGTACAGGCTTTGGGGGATAGTCAGAGTCAGGAAGTGGGTTACTCGCCGCAGGATTATCAGCCTCTGACATGTTCTTGTGTTTATCAGGCTGGGTTCAGTTGAGTTTCTGGTCAATGGTGACCCCCAGGATGTTGATACTTGCGGCGGGGGTTGGGGGCGGGGGGTCGTTGGGTGGGGCGACGGTGCAGGGGAGGGGGGTAGGGATGGGATTCAGTGTTTCTGGTCAATGGTGAACCCAAGAATGTTGACTGTGGGGGATTCAGTAGTGGTGATGCCATTGACTGTCAAGGCAGAGATGGCCAGAGTCCCTAATTTGTTGGATAATAGTCATTGCTTGGTGCTTGTATAGCGCGAATGTGACTTCCAAACAGGCTTGGGCCAGTGGCCCTCAGGTAGAACAGTCTCCTGAGCTAAGCAAAGCACCCCGATTCCAGATCTGCTCAACACCCGAGCAAAAACATGGGAGGGGACTTTGCCCACGGGACTGATAAACTGGTCCCAGCTTGATATCATTGGATCAGAATCAAATATTTTCCCCTTTGCCCAAACAAATGAGTAACAGGGTCTTTCCAGGTAGACCAACAGGGGATTTTAAAAGTTATTTCCAAACAGTTTTGACCTTAACAGCAAGACGTTTAATGGAGGGGGGAAGGGGAGTATGGGGTGGACCCAGGACGGGTGCACTCCTGCCTGGCACTCCTCAGAAATTTACTCCCAGGACTGGCCCAGGCTGAAGTTTCATCTTGCCAATTGCTGCTGGTGCTTTGACCCTTGAACACAGAAATGAGGGGCTTTCCTGATTATGAGAGGGACAGATGCCAAAACTGGATTAAGTTTAAAATTATAGAATTGCCACGTCAGCAGATCAAAAAAAATCAACACAGAAATCCAGTCATGCAAACTGGGACAGTTTCAAACGGAAGGCGCTCCCCGAACGCGCAGTGGAAGCAGAGTCAATTGGAGCTTTCAAAAGGGGAATTAGAGAAATACGAGAAGGGGGATATGGGAGTGAGGGGGGAAAACCAGGGAGAAAAACTGAGGGAGTGCCGCACTGTCAGAGGGTCAGTACTGAGGGAGTGCCGCACTGACAGAGGGTCAGTACTGAGGGAGTACCGCACTGAAAGAGGGTCAGTACTGAGGGAGTGCCGCACTGACAGAGGGTCAGTACTGAGGGAGTGCCGCACTGTCAGAGGGTCAGTACTGAGGGAGTGCCGCACTGTCAGAGGGTCAGTGCTGAGGGAGTGCCGCACTGTCAGAGGGTCAGTGCTGAGGGAGTGCCGCACTGTCAGAGGGTCAGTGCTGAGGGAGTGCCGCACTGTCAGAGGGTCACTGCTGAGGGAGTGCCGCACTGTCAGAGGGTCAGTGCTGAGGGAGCGCAGCACTGTCAGAGGGTCAGTGCTGAGGGAGTGCCGCACTGTCAGAGGGTCAGTGCTGAGGGAGTGCCGCACTGTCAGAGGGTCGGTGCTGAGGGAGTGGTGCACTGTCAGAGGGTCAGTACTGAGGGAGTGTCGCACTGTCAGAGGGTCAGTACTGAGGGAGTACCGCACTGTCAGAGGGTCAGTACTGAGGGAGTACCGCACTGTCAGAGGGTCAGTGCTGAGGGAGTGCCACACTGTCAGAGGGTCAGTACTGATGGAGTGCCGCACTGTCAGAGTGTCAGTACTGAGGGAGCGCAGCACTGTCAGAGGGTCAGTGCTGAGGGAGTGCCGCACTATCAGAGGGTCGGTGCTGAGGGAGTGGTGCACTGTCAGAGGGTCAGTGCTGAGGGAGTGCCGCACTGTCAGAAAGTCAGTACTGAGGGAGCACTGTCAGAGGGTCAGTGGTGAGGGAGTGCCGCACTGTCAGAGGGTCAGTGCTGAGGGAGTGCCGCACTGTCAGAGGGTCAGTGGTGAGGGAGTGCCGCACTGTCAGAGGGTCAGTGCTGAGGGAGCGCCGTACTGTCAGAGGGTCAGTACTGAGGGAGTGCCGCACTGTCAGAGTGTCAGTACTGAGGGAGTGCCGCACTGTCAGAGGGTCAGTACTGAGGGAGTGCCGCACTGTCAGAGGGTCAGTACTGAGGGAGTGCCGCACTGTCAGAGGGTCAGTACTGAGGGAGTGCCGCACTGTCAGAGGGTCAGTACTGAGGGAGTGCCGCACTGTCAGTGGTGTTGTCTTTCAGAATGAGAGCAGATGGGGTCGGGGCAGGGGGGCGATGCTGTGGAGTTCTCTGTGGTATCCTGGGATGATATTTATCCCTCAGCCATTATCGCTGAACAAAAACAGATGGTCTGTATCATTATCATAAAATCATAGAATCGTCCCTACAGCATAGAAGGAGTCCATTTGGCCCATCGAATCTGCACCAACCATAATCCAACCTAGGCCCTATATCTGTAACCCCATGTATTTACCCTGCTAATCCCCAACACTAAGGGCAATTTAGCATGGCCAATCCATGTAAACCCGCACATTTTTGGACTGTGGGAGGAAACCAGAGCACTAGGAGGAAACCCATGCATACACGGGGAGCATGTGCAAACTCTGGACAGGCAGTGACCTGAGGTGGGAATCGAACTCGTGTCCCTGGCGCTGTGAGGCAGCAGTGCTAACCGCTGCACCACCGTGCTCTTGTGGGATCTTGCTGTGCGTAAATTGCCTGCTGAGTCTCCGACATTGGAGTTGTGACCTCACCTCAAATCAAGTTGGCCATTGTCTGTCCGTGGCTTTGGGATGTCCTGCGGGCTGGGGGATTGGTGGATGGCTGGAGAAACGTTGTGTGAGTGACTCATGTTCCTTTCGCTTCTGGTTTCCACCCAGTTGGATACAGTGGGGGAGCAGAGGAGAGGGGAAGGAGTCGGGGAGCAGGGAGGAGGGGAGAGCCCAGTTTTCAAGCAGACTTCCCTGTTTCCCTTTGCTGACCATGTGACCAACTGGAGCATCGTCATGGTGCCTTCACCTCCGCAGACCTGATTTCACTTCCCTCTTGACAAGTTCCATACAGGCCACTCCATCTCTACTGAACTAAATTTAATATTTCCTAATCGAAACAAAACAATCTGGCCCCCAGAATGTCCTGGGAGTGTTTGATGGGGACAGTGTAGAGGGAGCTTTACTCTGTATCTAACCCCGTGCTGTACCTGTCCTGGGAGTGTTTGATGGGGACAGTGTAGAGCGAGCTTTACTCTGTATCTAATCCCGTGCTGTACCTGTCCTGGGAGTGTTTGATGTGGACAGTGTAGAGGGAGCTTTACTCTGTATCTAACCCCGTGCTGTACCTGTCCTGGGAGTGTTTGATGTGGACAGTGTAGAGGGAGCTTTACTCTGTATCTAACCCCTTGCTGTACTTGTCCTGGGAGTGTTTGATGGGGGGATAGTGTAGAGAGAGCTTTACTCTGTATCTAACCCCGTGCTGTACCTGTCCTGGGAGTGTTTGATGGGGACAGTGTTGAGTTTCCTTCTCCAATATCTTGTGTTGCTGATGTGAAGTCATATTCTTTTTTTATTGAACATTCTTACCTCCTGGAATTCAGGATTGAAGATTTTGAGCAGCAAATGGGGGTGGCGTTTGCTTGGATTTTTGGATTTTCAGCTCGTAATAATTTTGAGAGGCTGCAGTTATGGTTTCTCTGCATTCTGACTCTCTGCAACATATAAACAACAACATATTGCATTGACATAGCACTATTAATGTCTATGATTTGTACCAGACTGCTGCACTGGAGCTCAGTACGGCTACAATCCTGATAGAGTGGCAGTAGGTATCAAGTGATACAGAGAGCGTGACAGCGAGAGAGAGAGGGAGGGTGAGAGGGAGGGAGGAAGGGAGGGAGAGAACGGAGGGGGAGAGAGGGAGAAATAAAACAGAGAAAGGTAGAAAGAGAAGTCGAGCGGTTTCGGGAGGAAATTCGGGAGGTTAGGGTCCCCCCCCAGGCAGCTGAAGGCGGAGCGATAGGAATCGGGGGATGCTCAAGAGGCCAGAACTGGAGGAGCGCAGAGATCTTGGAGGGTTGTGGGGGCTGGAGGAGGTTACAGAGATAGGGAGGGTTGTGGGGGCTGGAGGAGGTTACAGAGATAGGGAGAGTGTAGGGGCTGGAGGAGGTTACAGAGATAGAGAGGGGGTGTAGGGGCTGGAGGAGGTTACAGAGATAGAGAGGGGGTGTAGGGGCTGGAGGAGGTTACAGAGATAGGGAGGGGTGTAGGGGCTGGAGGAGGTTACAGAGATAGGGAGGGGTGTCGGGGCTGCAGGAGGTTACAGAGATAGGGAGGGGGTGTAGGGGCTGGAGGAGGTTACAGAGATAGGGAGGGGTGTAGGGGCTGGAGGAGGTTACAGAGATAGGGAGGGTTGTCGGGGCTGGAGGAGGTTACAGAGATAGGGAGGGGTGTAGAGTCTGGGGGATGTTACAGGTGGTGGGAGAGGCAGGGAGATGCAGAGATTTGGACGTGCTGATGTTTTGGAGAGTGGAGGTGTGAAGCAGGTTGAGTCTGTGCTGGTGAGCCAGAATTCAGCATTGATGCCATGTCAGTGAGATGTGAAATAATCAGCCAATGCTTCCCCATCATGGTTTAATATGTCTCAAAACAGTACATCTGACATTTCCAATAAGGCAGAGTCGGGCAAGAGAAGATCTTGAACAATCCTGTCCTCACCCGCAGTTTCACAATAGTTTTGTCCATTCCCTCGTGTTTTTCCCAGGTTTTGGTGAGGCCTTGGACAGGAGCTGCATTTCTGCTAGGCCTGGACCGAGCACCAACTGTTCGGGGGGGTAGGGGGTGTACACACCGGGCAGGGGGGGCCGGATTCCGCTGAGGAGGGAAAGCCAGAACTGGTAAATGTCTCTTCCTGATATTCCAGACGGGAGATTAGCACCATTCGACGACAGGGCCTGGTTTGGGGCCTAGGCCTCAGGCTGCTGTAATCCACCCTTGCGCTCAGGCCCGCTCCCTCAATGCTGCTTCTCCAACCGAACAAAACCCCCTTCGATCTCCTGAACGTCCTCCCATTCCCCAGTCACCCCGGCGACCGGGTTCAACATTACTCCTCAGCAACAGCAACAACCTGCATTCGCGTAGCCGCCGCCTCTCTGCCAGAGTCAAATTCCCCCGATTTGACTTCAAATTCATTCCGACTTGTAACTGTTGATCCAAATCCGAATCAATAGCATCGCACGCACTCCCAGTCGGAACGATGTCACCGTTTCCAGCCCTCGGCAAGACAGAAAGCGACCGCGTTCCCAGACACCTCAGTCAGAGTAAATCCAGGATTCATCACAGTCCGGGGACCGCTTAATGCAAGAAGAATTTCATCAACTACCACCCCACCAACACACACACACACACACACATTCACGCACACTCCCTCCCCCGCACGAGCGGCCGCCCCCTCCCCCACATGCGCGCATTCCCTCCCCTGCATGCGCTCTCCCACACTCTCTCAATCCTTCAGTGCGGCACAGTGGCACAGTGGTTGTTACTATTGCCTCACATCTCCAAGACCCGGGTTCAGTTCCCAGCTTGGGGCACTGTCTCCCCGTTCTTCCCTTATCTGCGTACGTTTCCTCCAGGTACTCTGATTTCCTCCCACAGAAAGCCGTGCTGGTTAGGGTGCATTGGCCATGCTAAGTTCTACCTCGGTGTACCCAAACAGGTGCTGGAGTGTGGCGACTCGGGGATTTTCACAGTAACTTCATTGTCGTGTTAGTGTAAGTCTACTTGTGACACTAACAAAACTCACACACACACTCACTCCCTTTCACACACACACACACACACACACACACTCGCACACTATGCAGATCTCCTCATGTGTGGCTAAGCTCCCCGCACTCGGATGTGAACCGAGATCGCTCTTGTCAAGGAGATTATTCGACCATGATGTGCATGCACAAGGGTGTTTCAGCAAAGGGGCAGGGGAGAGGAGATGGGAGGTGTGTGAGGAGATGTAACATGTGCCAGTCTGTGTCAACGCACTGCCCACAGCGCAGGCTCACTCACAGCTGAGGAGGGAGTGAGTTAGCTCAGAAGGAGGAAGGGGGAACTCATCAGCAGACAGAAGAGGAAGAATGGCATCTCCGGATTGGTGGTTGCAGCGATATTTCCTAATATTCGTGCCCCTTGTCCTTTGGGATGCACTAAATGAAAAACAGGGAAAAAAGAGAGAGGGTAATCGGATAAAGCTTCCTTCTGTTCCTGTAACTTCACACTCCCAGCAGACACCCAGACGGTGCGGCGCTCCCTCAGCACTGACCCTCTGACAGTGCGGTACTCCCTCAGCACTGACCCTCTGACAGTGCGGCACTCCCTCAGCACTGACCCTCTGACAGTGAGGCACTCGCTCAGCACTGACCCTCTGACAGTGCGGCACTCCCTCAGCACTGACCCTCTGACAGTGCGGCACTCCCTCAGCGCTGCCCCTCTGACAGTGCGGTACTCCCTCAGCACTGACCCTCTGACAGTGCGGCACTCCCTCAGTACTGACCCTCTGACAGTGAGGCACTCGCTCAGCACTGACCCTCTGACAGTGCGGCACTCCCTCAGCACTGACCCTCTGACAGTGCGGCACTCCCTCAGCACTGACCCTCTGACAGTGCGGCACTCCCTCAGCACTGACCCTCTGACAGTGCGGCACTCCCTCAGCACTGACCCTCTGACAGTGCGGCACTCCTTTTCTATTCCATGTTGAACCTGCAGGATCCTGGGAGTACGATAATTCCCTTGACAACGCCCTCGATTCTCTCAATGGATCACTCCCGGGGTAACGTGACAATGAAACACTTTGCCAGTTCCTCACACACTAACCTACTGAGGATTTTTTGAAGTTTTTTGCCATGCTGGTGATGATGTGACAGGCGATGGGGTCACTGCTCATGTTGACTCTCAGGATGCTGTTTAGCGCGTACAGTCCCAGTGCGTCAACCTTGGTCTCTGTTTGCACGAGCTCCTTGGGGAATGTGCTGTTGTCCATTGTATTTACCCAGCGCACACTCGCCTCCGGGTAACCCCCTTGGCTCGAGCAAGTGAGTTTCACCTGGTTGCTTGGATGCCCGTCCCCCAACTCTGCCACGCTGATGTTCGGCTGGCTGTACTGTGCTGCCATTTTGACGAAAGAGAGGGAGTCAGTCACGGTGAACGGGAGACCGGCCAACCAATTGCCTGCCCACCCACACCCCCCACCCCACCACCACCACCCTCCCCCCACCCCCACTGCCACCACCCCACCTGCCTCAGTCTGCCTCGACTTCGGTGGGCTATTCGACTGCCAGGGCCATCGCCACTGGCGAACGCCATCCATTGGCAGTCACTCCAGGAGGAACGGAGGGATATGGGAAGTGGAGGCCATTCTGTCCATCCCCGCCCTCCCCCATTGTGGGGCGGGTCTTAAAATTCCCCGAAACCCAACTCGATCCCTCGGACACAGTCCGCACTGGCAAAAATCAAACGCCAGAACAAAAACTTCCTTATTTTGAAACTTCCAACTGGCCCCCCACTCACCTCAACAGTATTTATTTTGGAGTGAGGGGGAATGGCGTAGGGGGTTAGGGGAGGGAGTTCCAGATGTCTACTCCCATTTGGGCTTCCTCATATCCTGCCTGCCCGCTGAATAGCCTGTCCGGTGATGAATCTGTGGAATTCATTGCCACAGGGGACTTTGGAGGCCAAGTCATTGAGTGTACTTCAGACAGAGATAGATAGGTTCTTGATTGGTAAGGCAATCAAAGGTTTTTGATTTGATTTATTATTGCCACACGTGCAGTGAAAAGCATTGTGTCTTACACACTATACAGACAAAGCATACCGATCATAGAGAAGGAAAGGAGAGAGTGCAGAATGTAGTTTTACAGTCATAGCTAGGGTGTAGAGAAAGATCAATTTAATGCGAGGTAGGTCCATTCAAAAGTCTGACAGCAGCAGGGAAGAAGCTGTTCTTGAGTCAGTTGGTACGTGACCTCAGACTTTTGTATCTTTTTCCCGATGGAAGAAGGTGGAAGAGAGAATGTCCGGGGTGCGTGGGGTCCTTAATTATGCTGGCTGCTTTTCTGAGGCAGCGGGAAGTGTAGACAGAATCAACGGATGGGAGGCTGGTTTGCGTAATGGATTGGGCTACATTCACAACTTTTGTAGTTCCTTGCGGTCTTGGGCAGAGCAGAAGCCCAGACCAAGCTGTGATACAACCAGAAAGGATGCTTTCTATGGAGCATCTGTAAAGGTTGGTGAGATTTTGGTGGTGGTGGTGGTGGTTGGGGTGGTTGGGGGGGGGGGGTGGGAGGAGTGGGGGAGTCGGCATGTAGGTTTACGGGGGAAAAGGCGGGAGAATGGGATTGAGAAACCTGTCAGCCATGATCAAATGGTGGAGCTGACTCGATGGGCCAAATGGCCTTATTCTGCTCCTATATCTTATGGCTCCCATTGTTACTGTTCTTTCTGCTGGTTCTGGACTCATAGAATCCCTACAGTATAGAAAGAACCCATTCAGCCCATCGAGTCTGCACCAACCACAATCCCACCCAGGCCCTACCCCCACATATTTACCTACTAACCCCTCTAACCTACGCATCTCAGGACACTAAGGGCAATTTTAGCATGACCAATCAACCTAACCCGCACATCTTTGGACTCTTCCCCTTCCACCCCTTCTCACTCTGGTTTCTGTCGTCAGGCTCTAGATATAGCAGCATATAGATCAGTCGCAGATATGGGTGGAGAAATGGCAGACGGAGTTTAATTCAGGCAAGTCTGAGGTGTTATACATTGGGAGATCAGGGTAATGATACAGTTAATGGCAGGACCCCGAACAGCACTGGCGCACAGAGAGATACATCGGGTGGCACAATGGTTAGCACTGCTGCCTCCCAGTACCAGGGACCTGGGTTCGATTCCCAGCTTGGGTCACTGTCTGTGTGGAGTCTGCACGTTCTCCCCGTGTCTGCGTGGGTTTCCTCCGGGTGCTCCGGTTTCCCCCACAGTCCAAAGATGTGCAGGTTAGGTGGATTGGTCATGCTAAATTGCCCCTTACTGTCAGGGGGATCAGGAGGATAAATGCATGGGGAATAGGTGAACTAGTGGTCGGTGCAGACGTGATGGGCCAAATGACAAAGAACAAAGAACAAAGAACAACACAGCACGGGAAACAGGCCCTTCGGCCCAACGAGCCCGCACCGCCGTCCCACTGTCTCAGTGACCTATTCATGATTTTAGTCTACACCTAACGTGCGAGGATCAGGGAGGTCCAATTTAGGGACAATTTAGTACCCAATCAATCAGCCTAAAAGCACAAAATGACCTCCTTCTGCACTATGTTCTTGGGGTTCAAGTCCATAGCTCCCTGGAAAGTGGCCACACAAGTAGGTAGGGTGATAAAGAAGGCATATGGCACACTTGCCTTTATTGGTCAGGGCATTGAGTACGAAAGTCAAGATGTCATATTGCAGCTTTAGAAAACTTTGGCTAGGACACAATTAGAGTATTGCGTTCAATTCTGACTGCCACACTACAGAATGGTTGTAGAGGCTTTGGAGAGAGTGCAGAAGAGGTTTACCAGGATTCTGCCTGGATTCGAGGGTCAGAAGATGCTGGACAAACTAGGTTTGTTTTCTCTGGAGCAGCGGACGCTGAGGGGAGACCTGGTAGAAGTCTCTAAAATTACGAGAGGCAGAGGTAGATAGATAGTCAGAATCTTTGTCCAGAGTTGAAATGTCTAATATTAGGGGGACATGCACTTAGGGTGAGAGGGGAAAGTTAAAAAGAGATGTGAGGGGTAATTTTTCTTTACACAGAGAGGGGTAGGTGTGTAGAACACACTGCCAGGGTTGCCAGTGGAGGCAGATACAATTAAGAGGTTTTTAGATAAGCATATGAATGTGTGAGGATTAGAGACGTTATGGAGCAAGGGCAGGCAGAAAGGATTTGTTGAATTTGGCGGTCATGTTCAGCACAACATTGTGGGCCGAAGGGCCTGTTCCTGGGCTGCACTGTTCCATGTTCGAAAACCCCTTTAATCACCTCTCGAGATCAACACAGGCCTGTGGTCTTTTGTTAAAGGGGAAGTGATGACCGAGTGGTATTACCGCTACACTATTAATCCAGAAACTCAGCTAGTGTCCTGGGGACCCGGATTCGAATCCCGCCACAGCAGGTGGCGGAATTTGAATTCAATTAAAAAAATACCTGGAATTAAGAATTTACTGATGACCATGAAACCATTGTGGGAAAAACCCATCTGGTTTACAGATGTCCCTTTCGGGAAGGAAATCTGCTGTCTTTACCCGGTCTGGCCTACATGTGACTCCAGAGCCACAGCAATGTGGTTGACTCTGGGGGACCTAGGGAATAGCAATAAATGCTGGACAGCCAGCGACACCCATGCCCCACTTGCGACGCGGGTCACCGGGATGACAAGGGGAGGCAACTCAAACCTGTCTTACCTGTGACTTTCAGGTGTACGAAATGTTGTTGGATAGATGCGTCATGCAGTTGTATCACACAATGATAGCTGCCCTCGTCGGCGAGGCTGATGTTGCGAAGGCTGAGGGAGAAATCACCGTGTGCCATGTCACCAATGAAGCTGGTTCGCTTTGCGTAGCCAGGATCGCACTCGGTGCATCTATCCCTGTTCCCGTAATATACTACCGCCACTACTTTCATTTTACTGTCATCCCTCTGCCAATACACCCTCTTGGCCGATTGGCTGGAGACGGTGCAGGGCAGAACCACTTCTCCCCGGTAAGACGCGGTCATGTTCATTACAGAGCCTGCCAGACAAGAGAAATTGAATCGATACAGAGCAGAAATCAATGGTCGGGGAATCGCGGGGCGGAATTCAGCACTGGAAGAGGCCATCGTGTCTATGCCAGCTTCCAGCATGAGCAATTGGCCCAGTCCCTGTCCCACCCCCTTTCCCATACCTCCCACCAACCTTCTCCCCACCCCACCATTCTCTGAACATTTACCCCTCTTCAGATTAAAAATCCGATTCCCCTTCTGAAATTGGATCTGCCTCCCCCACACAATCTCAGGCAACGGGGATGAAGTGGAAATGGTTGAGAGCTTCAGGTTTCTAGGTGTTCAGGTCACCAACAACCTGTTTTGGTCCCTCCACACCGGCGCCGAGGTCAAGATGGATTGTTGCAAATAATGTTGGATTGTTACAATTTGCAACAATCACAGCTTGGCCTCAACTGTGGTGCCTTTATGGCCGAATTTCTGACCAAAGCTCAGGACCTAGAATGGACACAGGTCTCTGCATAAAGAAAGCAGTTAATCTCTAACTGTCCTGAAGATATGTCAATCACAGCAATTGACCTCTGACTGTCCCCACAATGTATCTCACAGCAATTAGTCTCTAACTGTCCTCACAATGTGTCTCACGGCAATTAGCCTCTAACTGTCCTCACAATGTATCTCACAGCAATTAGTCTCTAACTGTCCTCACAATGTGTCTCACAGCAATTAGCCTCTAACTGTCCTCAGTGGGGTCTGACAAGGGTCTTATAAAGTCTCAGCATTACCTCCCGCCTCCTTAACTCAATCCCTTGATTAATGAAGGCCAGTATACCATACTGGTATGGTATACTGGCCTTCTTGACCACATCCTCCACCTGTGAGGCCGATTTAAGAGTCCTATGGACCCGGACCCCAAGATCCTTCTGCTCTTCAACCCAGCTAAGACTCCTACCCTTGATATTGTACTCCTTCATCCCATTGGTCCTGCCAAAATGGACCACTACACATTTATCCGCATTGAAGTCCATCTGCCACTTCTCCGCCCAGTCTTGCATCCTATCAATGTCACGCTGCAACTCCTGACATCCCTCCAGACTACCCACAACACCACCAACCTTCGTATCGTCGGCGAACTTACTAACCCATCCCTCCACTTCCTCATCCAGGCCATTTATGAAAATGACAAACAGCAAGGGTCCTAGAACAGATCCCTGGGGCACTCCACTGGTGACCGACCTCCATGCAGAAAAAGACCCATCCACAACCACTCTCTGCCTTCTGCAGGCAACCAGTTCTGGATCCACAAGGCCAAAGCCCCCTGGATCCCATGCTCTCTCACCTTCTCAAGAAGTCTTGCATGGGGGACCTTATCAAACGCCTTGCTGAAGTCCATGTAAACCACGTCCACCGCTCTTCCTTCGTCAATGTGTTCAGTCACATTTTCAAAGAACTCAACTAGGCTCGTAAGAAACGACCTCCCCTTGACAAAGCCGTGCTGACTATTCCTGACCATTCTAAACTTCTCTAAGTGCTCATAAATCTTGTCCCTCAGAATCCTCTCCATCAACTTGAATGCCTCGATTCATTCTCCCACTTATCCTTCCCTGCTCCGAGGAGAACCATCCCAGTTTCTCCCGGGTCTCTCCATGTAAACCACCCCAATTCTGAATGGGATAATACTCACCTGAATCTGTAGCAGCGACTGACACCCACAGTCCGAGGAGGAACGTTTCCACCCTGAAAGGAAAGGTGATTGTGTTAAAATTTGGGTTTGCGTACAGTGTGAAGTTTGATGTCTAACCCTCTCCCTCCTCTGTACCAGTCCCCACCCTCCAGCCCTGTCCCAATCCCAAATCCAAACCCTCCCATTTCCTCCGAATACAAGGTTCCAGAACTCTGAATGTGAATTGCCCCAAAGCTAATCAGCTATTCAACCTTGGGCAGCACAATGCTTAGCACTGCTGACTCACAGTTCCAGGGACCTGGGTTCAATTCCCGACTTGGGTCACTGTCTGTGCGGAGTGTGCACATTCTCCCCGTGTCTGCAAGGGTTTCCTTCACGTGTTCCAGTTTCATCTCACACGCCAAAGGTGTGCGGGTTAGATGGATTGGCCATGCTAAATTGCCTCTTAGTGTCAAAGGGATTAGCTAGGGTAAATACATGAGGTTATGGGGAAAGGGCCTGGGTGGGATTGTGGTCAGAACAATCTCGATGGGCCGAATGGCCTCCTTTTACACTGTAGGTTTCCAACACAGTGGCAGTTCTATGCCAGCCACCCATTGGCTGAAATATAACCCCTTCCCTGCCATCCCACACTCCTTCTCACCCATCCCACCCAGCGTCCATGGGGTGGGGGGAATGGTTATTCTGCCCTGTTCCTGCTCTGGGATTGAAATTGGGGTGAACAGTGATAGGGGTCAAAACTGGAGCTAGTGATGAGAAAGAGAGTTTGCGAGAGAGAGAGAGAGGAATGTGTATTTGCAATCACAGCTTGCAGTCATTGCCAGATGTGATGGTGACACATCAGATGAAGTGAAGTTCGGGCTTAGATACATAAAAAAAACTACAGCACAATAAAGGCCCTTTGGCCCACAAAGTTGTGCCCAACATGTCCCTACCTTAGAGATTAACTTGCTGAGGATTGGCACAGAGGTGGCACGGTGGCACAGTGGTTAGCACTGCTGCCTCACAACATCAGGGACCCAGGTTCGATTCCTGACTTGGGTCACTGTCCCTGTGGAGTCCGCACGTTCTCCCTGTGTCTGTGTGGGTTTCCTCCCACAGTGCAAAAGGCACGCTGGTTAGGTGCCTTGGCTGTGCTAAATTCTCCCTCAGTGTACCTGAACAGGCACCGGAGTGTGGCAACTAGGGGATTTTCACAGTACCTTCATTGCAGTGTTAACATAAGCCCAGTTATTTAATAAACTACAAAATAAACCAGTCTGAGGATTAGAGGAGACCATTTAGGATGGAGATGAGACATTTCTTCACCCGGTGACCCTGTGGAATTCATTTCCACAGGAAGTCATTGATGCCAAAACACTGGACAGATTCAAGAGGCAGTCAATTAAAGCACTCGTGGTGAACAGGATCGAAAGTTATGGGGAGAAAGCAGGATTGGGCTACTGAGTTGGGTGATCAGCTATGGTCGTAATGAATGGCGGAGCAGGCTTAAAGGGCCTCTTCCTGTTCCTATCTTATAGATTACTGTGTTTCTAAACTAAACTAAAACAAAGACAGATGGTTGTGGTCATGGGGGCTCAGTGATCTCAGCTCCAGGACATCTCTGCAGGAGCTCCTCGGGGTTGTTTAATCGGTTAAGCATTCTTCAACCACTTCATCAGTGACCTTGCCTCCTTCATGAGGTCAGAAGTGGGGATGTTCACTGACGATTGCACAATGTTCAGCACCATTCGCAACTCCTCAGATACTGAAGCAGTCCGTGTTCAAACGAAACAAGATCTGGACAATATCCAAGCTTGGGCTGACAAGCCAGAAGTAACATTCGGACCACACAAACGCCAGGCAATGACCCTTACCAATAACAGACACTCCAATCACCGCCCCTTGGTATTACCATCACTGAATCCCCCGCTATCAACCCAGTGGGGGTCACCGTTGACCAGAAACTGACCTGAACTAGCTACATAAATACAGATGTTGGCCATGATATGGACTTCACCCAATGAAGGACGGCAGCATGGAGCTTTGTGAGTTCATACAAACATTATAACCTGGTGAATCCTGCAGTGAGTAACTCACCTCCTGACTCCCTGAAGCCTGTCCACCATCTACAAGGACACAAGTCAGGAGTGTGATGGAATACTCCCCACTTGCCTGGATGGGTGCGGCTCCAACAACACTCGAGAAGCTTGACACTATCCAGGACAAAGCAGCCCCGCTCGATCGACACACTAACCCGAAACATTTACTCCCTCCACTCCCTATGCACAGTGACGGCCGTGTGTACCATCTACAAGATGCACTGCAGCATCTCACCAAGGCTCCTTCGGCAGCACCTTGCAAACCCACCACCTCTACCATCTAGAAGGACAAGGGCAGCAGATACCTGGGAACACCCCCACCTGGAGGTTCCCCTCCGAGTCACTCACCAGCCCGACTTGGAAATATATCAGCCGTTCCTTCACTGTCGCTGGGTCTAAATCCTGGGACTCTCTCCCTAACAGCACAGTGCGTGTACCTACACCTCGGGGACTGCAGCGGGTTCAAGATGGTGGCTCACCCACCACCTTCTCAAGGGGCAATTAGGGAGCGGGGGGGGGTAAATGCTGGACCTCACCAGCCATGCCCAGGCCCCAGAACGGAAGCCAAAAAGAATGTCAGCACGAAGGCACAGAGTGAAATGTCCTGTTTGCTGAAGCCGTTTATGACAAAAAGGAGAGATAATCATCGATAAACATTAACATTTCAGAAACACAAACAAGGCAATTACTGCAATTCTATTCCAAAGTGAACACTAGCCAAATGGACACACAGTATACAGAGACAGAGACACAGAGAAAGAGAGAGACAGAGAGAGAGAGACAGGGAAAGAGAGAGACAGAGAGAGAAAGACAGACAGAGACAGACAGACAGAGACAGACAGACAGAGAAAGTGATAGAGGGTGAGACAGGGAGAAAGAAGGTGAGAGAGAGCGGGTGAGAGAAAGGGTGAGGCAGAGAGGGGGTGAGACAGAAAGAGAGGGACAGAAAGGGAGACAGAGAGAGACACAGAAAGAGAGAGATATGAAAAGAGGGGCAGAGGGAGAGGGGACAGAGAGAGAGAAAGAGAAAAAGAGAGAAACACAGAACGAGAGAGAGAAAGACAGAAAGAGGGAGAGACGGAGAGAGACACACACACAAACAGAAAGATAGAGATACAGAGGAAAAGATAGAGACAGAGAAAGGGTGACAGAGGGAGGAAAGGGGTGAGAGAGAGAGAGCAAGAAGGGGGAGGGAAGTGGGGAACACAGGACCGTTGAGGCAGAGAAAGTGATTAGGCAATTCTGCAGCAGGGAAAGTGGCAGGGATAGAAAATGCTGGATTGGAAAGTGAGATAAACTTACCCAGAATATTGGCAAATCCTCATGGCTGAGAGGGTGAGACAGAGTGACAGAGACACAGGGTGAGCACACTATCCCCACAGCTAGTCTGCCCTTCAGAGAATCACACAAATCAATAAGACAATCCCACTGAAATCAAACCCTTGGAGTTCACAACTTCCACTAAGATGGAGGCGTGGTCAGGCAAACTGCCTGATTCACTCACAAACACTTAACCCTTCCAGCACATAATCAACTCCCATCTCACAGCAAGCACAGGGATTAGCCTCCTCCTCCCACATGGACCCCAAACTGTCCCCCCAATTCGTCATTTCCCAACATTACAAAACCCATCCTGCTCATTCAAACTCATTCCGTTTGTGAAACACTGTGTGAAATCTCAAGGATAATTGCCCCATCAAACACTCCCAGGACAGGTACAGCACAGGGTTAGATACAGAGTAAAGCTCCCTCTACACTGTTCCCCATCAGACACTCCCAGGACAGATACAGCACAGGGTTAGATACAGAGTAAAGCTCCCTCTACACTGTCCCCATCAAACATTCCCAGGACAGATACAGCACAGGGTTAGATACAGAGTAAAGCTCCCTCTACAGTGTCCCCATCAAACATTCCCAGGACAGGGACAGCACGGGCTTAGATACAGAGTAAAGCTCCCTCTACACTGTTCCCCATCAGACACTCCCAGGTCAGATACAGCACAGGGTTAGATACAGAGTAAAGCTCCCTCTACACTGTCCCCATCAAACATTCCCAGGACAGATACAGCACAGGGTTAGATACAGAGTAAAGCTCCCTCTACAGTGTCCCCATCAAACATTCCCAGGACAGGTACAGCACGGGCTTAGATACAGAGTAAAGCTCCCTCTACACTGTTCCCCATCAGACACTCCCAGGTCAGATACAGCACAGGGTTAGATACAGAGTAAAGCTCCCTCTACACTGTCCCCATCAAACATTCCCAGGACAGATACAGCACAGGGTTAGATACAGAGTAAAGCTCCCTCTACAGTGTCCCCATCAAACATTCCCAGGACAGGGACAGCACGGGCTTAGATACAGAGTAAAGCTACCCATGGATTCAGTGCTACACTCCCTCAGTATTGCCCCTCTGACAGTGCGGCACTCCCACAGTACTGACCCTCTGACAGTGCGGCACTCTGTCAGTACTGACCCTCTGACAGTGCGGCACTCCCTCAGTACTGACCCTCTGACAGTGCGGCACTCCCTCAGCACTGACCCTCTGACAGTGCGGCACTCCCTCAGTACTGACCCTCTGACAGTGCGGTACTCCCTCAGCACTGACTATCTGACAGTGCGGCACCCCCTCAGTACTGACCCTCTGACAGTGCGGCACTCTGTCAGTACTGACCCTCTGACAGTGTGGCACCCCCTCAGTACTGACCCTCTGACAGTGCGGCACCCCCTCAGCACTGACTATCTGACAGTGCGGCACTCCCTCATCACTGACCCTCTGACAGTGCGGCACTCCCTCAGCACTGACCCTCTGACAGTGCGGCACTCCCTCAGCACTGACCCTCTGACAGTGCGGCACTCCCTCAGCACTGACCCTCTGACAGTGCGGCACTCCCTCAGCACTGACCCTCTGACAGTGCGGCACTCCCTCAGCACTGACCCTCTGACAGTGCGGCACTCCCTCAGCACTGACCCTCTGACAGTGCGGCACTCCCTCAGCACTGACCCTCTGACAGTGCGGCACTCCCTCAGTGCTGACCCTTTGACAGTGCGGCACTTCCTCAGTACTGACCCTCTGACAGTGCGACGCTCCCTCAGTACTGACCCTCTGACAGTGCGGCACTCCCTCAGTACTGACCCTCTGACAGTGCGGCACTCCCTCAGCACTGACTATCTGACAGTGCGGCACTCCCTCATATCTTGAACGAAAAACGCCAAGTGGGGATTACGTCTGCCGGTAGTTTGGAATGAGGCTTTGCAGCATGTTCTTTGGGAGACTGTGGGGGTGGCGGGGGTACGAGCTTTGCTTTGGCATTGTAACACAGGCCAAAATAATTCATTCTACATTGAGAGATTTCCATGGAATTGGGGATGGGTTCAGATTGTGTATCGAACCGTGTGGAATGAACTCAATTGGCCACGTTTGATGTGGGAAACGTACAAAAGATAATATAGTTAAGATGAAAGATTAACTCCTGCCTGTTGCGGTGAGGCAGGGAGGATGATGTTTGGGATTAATATAACCACTCATAAATTCTGGCTAACATGGGCTTGAAAAATTGTTCTCCAATAGCATTCTTTAACAAATCACAAGGGCTTTACGAAGGGAATCTTTAAACTGCTGATTTCATGTGTTCGCCACAGGTTGGGGAGGGGTCAGAGGAGCCTTGAAAAGTACATTTTTTAAAAAAGTTTATCAGTGTCACAAGTCAGGCTTACGTTAACACTGCAGTGAAGTTACTGTGAAAATCCCCTCGTGGCCACACTCCGGTGCCTGTTTCGGGTACAATGAGGGAGAATTTAGCACGGCCCGTGTACCTAATCTTTCGGGCTGCGGGAGGAAACTGGAGCACCCGGAGGAAACCCACGCAGACACGGGGAGAATGTGCAAACTCCACACAGACGGTGACCCAAGCTGGGAATCGAACCTGGGGCCCTGTGAGGCAGCAGCCCTAACCACTGTGCCATTTAGCCACCCCTAAAACCATGTGTCGTGGCGTGTATGTCACATTCATCACCTGAACATGATGTTTGTGGTCTTTGAATCAATCAGCAAAAGGGCATTTTTGGGGCAAGTATAGGTGTGTTGACAGGGACACCATCCGTGGAAGGGGTTCGGTGGGGGTGGGGGGGGGGGGGCGACTTCACCCTGCACTTCTCCTGGAATTGACCACACAACGAGCAGCCAATCCCTGACTGCCATCACAAAAGCAAATTACTGCGGATGCCAAAATCCGAAACCGAAAGGGAAAGTGCTGGAAAATCTCAGCGGGTCTGGACAGCATCTGGAAGGAGGAAAAAGAGCTGATGCTTTGAGTCCAGATAACTCTTTGTCTAGAACTAGTTTGAGGATAAGGGTTAAACCTTTTAGAACTGAGGGGAGGAGAAATTTCTTCGCCCAGAGGGTGATGAATGTGTGGAATTCACTACCAAAACAGTGTGTGATTTCAAGAAGAAATTAGATATAGCTCTTGGGGCTAAAGGGATATGGGAAGGAGGGGGGTATCAAGATATAGAATTCGATGATCAGCCATGATCAAGATGAATGGCAGAGCAGGCTCGAAGGGCCAAATGGCCTCCTCCCTGCTTCGAGTTTCCATGTTTTTAAAGTTTAGTTAATAATACAATAAAACATATAAGACAATTGGTAATAATCTTTACCAATTACAACAAGAAAAGAACAACTATGATATTGTATAAATCTTAACAGCTAAGAATGCTGCTCCCTTACAAACCCCGTTCTCGGCTGAGCACAGAAGGCAAGTCAGCTCCCGTGATGCTGGATCTTGCAGCTTTGCTGCACCGACTGCAAATCAGGCCTTTGGTTGGAGAATTGAAACTCTGACATCCCCGTCCTGGAGCACACCTCGAGATCAAGATAGAGCCACTTCTGGCCTTCAGCTTTTAGCCAGCAAACCGCTCCAAGACACAGAGGCACTTCTTGCCTCTAGTTATTCACCAGCCACCAAGAGCTAAATTTCCAATCCCGGGGAGAGACGCACTGCATGCAGTCTGCAGTCCCAGCACCTTCTGACGGGTCAAACTCCCGACCTGTCAATCATTCCACCCCGAACAATTCGAAAGGGTCGTAAACCCCAGGGCAGGACAGTGCGTTAGGCCCAAATTAAAAATAAACAACAAGCCTGTGTGTGCCCCCAGCAAAAATAAAAAGACATTGACTCAGACTCAGACTTACAAAACTGCAGAGAAACAAGATTTTAATACATTCCTTAAAGGCACAGTGACGTCACAGGATCGAGGAGGCAGGTGGTGGCAGGGATGGGGTTGTGAGGGTGTGGGGTGAGGGATTGTGAGGGGGTGAGGTGGGGGTTGCAAGGGAGGGAGTGGGGGTTGCGAGGGTGTGGGGTGGGAGTTGTGAGGGGGTGAGCTGCAGGGAGTTGTGAGGTGGGGGGGGTTGTGAGGGAGTGGGGTGGGGGGTTGTGAGGGGGTGGGGTGGGAGGGTTGTGAGGGGGTGGGGAGGGGGGGTTGTGAGGGGGTGGGGGGGTGCTGTGGTCAGGGGCTGCTGTGGTGAGGGGTGGGGGTGCTGTGGTGAGGGGGTGAGGGGGTTGGGTGGGGGTGCTGTGGAGAGGGGGTGGGGTGGGGGTGCTGTGGAGAGGAGGTGGGGCGTGGGGTGGGGGTGCTGTGGAGAAGAGGTGGGGGGTGGGGTGGTGGTGCTGTGGTGAGGGGGTGGGAGAGGAGGTGGGGGGTGGGGTGGGGGTGCTGTGGTGAGGGGGTGGGAGAGGAGATGGAGGTGGGGTGGGGGTGCTGTGGTGAGGGGGTGGGAGAGGAGGTGGGGGGTGGGGTGGGAGTGCTGTGGTGAGGGGGTGGGAGAGGAGGTGGGGGGTGGGGTGGGGGTGCTGTGGTGAGGGGGTGGGAGAGGAGGTGGGGGGTGGGGTGGGGGTGCTGTGGTGAGGGGGTGGGAGAGGAGGTGGGGGGTGGGGTGGGGGTGCTGTGGTGAGGGGGTGGGAGAGGAGGTGGGGGGTGGGGTGGGGGTGCTGTGGTGAGGGGGTGGGAGAGGAGGTGGAGGGTGGGGTGGGGGTGCTGTGGTGAGGGTGTGCCGGTGTAGCCGAATTCAGCTCTGAAATTATCACCCAGACAGACGTCTAAACCTTTGATCTGATAGTTTAATGTAAAACAGAGAGAGAGAGACAAATGGATGGATTAATAGACATTCAGATAGACTGTGTCTGGGTGTGTGTCTGGGTGTGTGTTTGTGTGGGCATCTGGGTGTATGACTAATTATGTGTCAGACACAATGTCTGGGCGTGTCTGGGTCTGTGTCTGCATCTATGTCTCAGTCTGTGTCTGGCTGTGTCTGGGTCTGTGTCTGGATGTGTGTCTGGATTTGTATCTGAGTCTGTCTCTGACGCAGTGTCCGGGTGTGTGTCTGGGTGTGTGTCTAGGTGTGTCTGAGTCTGTGTCTGACACAATATCTGGGCGTGTGTCTGGGTCTGTGTCTGCATCTGTGTCTGGGTCTGTGTCTGACGCAGTGTCTGGGTGTGTGTCTGGGTCTCCGTACACTGAGTTGATTCTGTCCATATTGAGAATGTAGAAGTGAGGGGGCTTTCGGTAATAATGAAACTGTCAAACTCTCTGACAGTCAGAGTGAAATGAAAAATTTAGTAAGTTCAAATGGTGACATCCTGTCAGGGAAAACAGTGTGTTACAGCGATGGGGAGACGAACAGGATTACAGAGACAAGTTTCATCCAGTCATTCATAAACAACCTCTCATTAACCTCTCTGTTAAAGAGGCAGTCTCTCTGTCAGGGACCCCTGTTAAAGAGGAAGTCTCTCTGTCAGGGACCCCTGTTAAAGAGGCAGTCTCTCTGTCAGGGACCCCTGTAAAGTGGGAGTCTCTCTGTCAGAGACTCCCCTGTTAAAGAGGGAGTCTCTCCGTCAGGGACTCCCCTGTTAAAGAGGGAGTCTCTCTGTCAGGGACCCCTGTTAAAGAGGGAGTCTCTCTGTCAGGGACCCCTGTTAAAGAGGCAGTCTCTCCGTCAGGGACCCCTGTAAAGAGGGAGTCTCTCCGTCAGAGACTCCCCTGTTAAAGAGGGAGTCTCTCTGTCAGGGACCCCTGTTAAAGAGGGAGTCTCTCTGTCAGGGACACCTGTTAAAGAGGGAGTCTCTCCGTCAGGGACTCCTGTTAAAGAGGGAGTCTCTCCGTCAGAGACTCCTGTTAAAGAAGAAGTCTCTCCGTCAGGGACTCCTGTTAAAGAGGGAATCTCTCCATCAGGGACTCCTGTTAAAGAGGGAATCTCTCCATGAGGGACTCCTGTTAAAGAGGGAATCTCTCCATCAGGGACTCCTGTTAAAGAGGGAGTCTCTCCGTCAGAGACTTCTGTTAAAGAAGAAGTCTCTCCGTCAGGGACCCCTGTTAAAGAGGGAGTCTCTCCGTCAGGGACTCCTGTTAAAGAGGGAGTCTCTCTGTCAGAGACTCCTGTTAAAGGGGAAGTCTCTCCGTCAGGGACCCCTGTTAAAGAGGAAGTCTCTCTGTCAGAGACTCCTGTTAAAGAGGGAGTCTCTCTGTCAGGGACTCCCGTTAAAGAGGGAGTCTCTCCGTCAGGGACTCCTGTTAAAGAGGGAGTCTCTCCGTCAGAGACTTCTGTTAAAGAAGAAGTCTCTCCGTCAGGGACCCCTGTTAAAGAGGGAGTCTCTCCGTCAGAGACTTCTGTTAAAGAAGGAGTCTCTCTGTCAGGGACCCCTGTTAAAGAGGGAGTCTCTCTGTCAAGGACTCTTGTTAAAGAGGGAGTCTCTTCATCAGAGACTCCTGTTAAAGAGGGAATCTCTCCATCAGGGACCCCTGTTAAAGAGGAAGTCTCTCTGTCAGGGACTCCTGTTAAAGAGGGAGTCTCTCCGTCAGAGACTCCTGTTAAAGAAGAAGTCTCTCCGTCAGGGACTCCTGTTAAAGAGGGAGTCTCTCTGTCAGAGACTCCTGTTAAAGAAGGAGTCTCTCTGTCAGTGACTCCCGTTAAAGAGGGAGTCTCTCCGTCAGGGACTCCTGTTAAAGAGGGAGTCTCTCTGTCAGAGACTCCTGTTAAAGGGGAAGTCTCTCCGTCAGGGACCCCTGTTAAAGAGGAAGTCTCTCTGTCAGAGACTCCTGTTAAAGAGGGAGTCTCTCTGTCAGGGACTCCCGTTAAAGAGGGAGTCTCTCCGTCAGGGACTCCTGTTAAAGAGGGAGTCTCTCTGTCAGAGACTCCTGTTAAAGAGGAAGTCTCTCCGTCAGGGACCCTGTTAAAGAGGGAGTCTCTCCGTCAGGGACCCCTGTTAAAGAGGGAATCTCTCTGTCAGGGACTCCTGTTAAAGAGGGAATCTCTCCATCAGGGACCCCTGTTAAAGAGGAAGTCTCTCTGTCAGGGACTCCTGTTAAAGAGGGAGTCTCTCCGTCAAGGACTCTTGTTAAAGAGGGAGTCTCTTTGTCAGAGACTCCTGTTAAAGAGGGAGTCTCTCCGTCAGAGAGTCCTGTTAAAGAAGAAGTCTCTCTGTCAGGGACTCCTGTTAAAGAGGGAGTCTCTCTGTCAGAGACTCCTGTTAAAGAGGGAGTCTCTCTGTCAGGGACTCCTGTTAAAGAGGGAGTCTCTCCGTCAGGGACTCCTGTTAAAGAGGGAGTCTCTCTGTCAGAGACTCCTGTTAAAGAGGAAGTCTCTCCATCAGGGACCCCTGTTAAAGAAGGAGTCTCTCCGTCAGGGACTCTTGTTAAAGAGGGAGTCTCTCTGTGAGAGACTCCTGTTAAAGAGGAAGTCTCTCCGTCAGGGTCCCCTGTTAAAGAGGGAGTCTCTCCGTCAAGGACCCCTGTTAAAGAGGGAGTCTCTCTGTCAGGGACTCCTGGTAAAAAGGGAGTCTCTCCATCAGGGAGTCCCTCTGGCTGTGACCCCTGGGAAGCAGTGCCTGTGAATAAGCCATATTTAGCTGACTCCTATGTTGCCTGTATGGGGAGGGAGGTTGTCTGACGAGGATGCCTAGCAGCTGATAGGGAAGTTGTGGGCTTGACTGGGAACATGTTGCACATTTGCACTAAATTTAGAAAGCCCACAATGTGTTGCTGAGGCAAAGTGTGGCCAGCGTCATCACATTTCCCTGATGTCATCACTGAACCTCCATGACCTCAGCACGCCTCTGTCAGCCGACCTCTGAGGTCAAAAAGCATCAGTGGACAGAGTGGGGGGACTCAAGAGCTGAGGCAAATTGGATGTGGGGCCTCTGTGAGGGGTTGGAAGGGAGTTGTTTTGATCGGGAAGGACGGGTGAAAGAAGATTCAATGGGAACTTTCAAAAGGGGCAACTGGGGAAACACGGGAAGGGGGAAAATTTACAGGGAGAGTGGGAGAGTGCAAAGGGAGAGAGGGAGTGATCTTCCAAAGAGCTAGCACACCTCCAAAATGGCATTCGTTGCAGTTTTGGCAAGAGATCGCGAACTCTGACTCACCCCCGTCAGCAAACTGAGAAAAATCTGGCCTTCCATGTTCAAACATGCAAGGAGGAATTAAAAACTGCTTTCCAAAACCTTCTCTGGTAGGACTGGTGTTCACCATTTCACTTTCACCTTCCCACGCTCTCTCGATCTCTGTCTCGATCAAGTAACTCACCGCCCCTCCCCTTTTATACAGGGTTTCGCGCACTGTTAATGTTAAAAGGCCAGTGGTATTATCGCTGGACTTATTAACCCAGAAACTCAGCTAATGTTCTGGGGGACCCGGGTTCGAATCCCGCCACGGCAGATGGTGGAATTTGAATTCAATAAAAAAAATCTGGAATTATGAGTCTACTGATGACCGTGAAACCATTGTCGGGAAAAAACATCTGCTTCACTAATGTCCCTTTAGGGAAGGAAATCTGCTTACGTGTGACTCCAGATCCACAGCAATGGGATTGCCCTCAGGCAACTAGGGATGGGCAATAAATACTGGCCAGCCAGCAACACCCAGGTCCCACGAATGAATAAAAATTTACGCTCCTTCTCAACCCTCCTCCCACTTCCCGTCTGATTAACTCTGCCCTCGGTGATCCCGCGGCTCCCTCAGTGACATGTTGTGACTCCCTCCCTTAAGTATATCTGATGGTCTATGTGTGGGGTTTCTGTTCCCCTGATGTCACGCCAATGCTCAACTTATGTATGCGCAGAGACGATGCATGTCTCAATGCGTGCTACATCACAGAATCGTACAGCCAGGAGAGGCCCGTCAGCCCATAGACTCCACATGACACATTCGAAACTAATCCCAATTGCCAGCACTTGGCCCATAGCCCTGAATGTGCCAAGTGCACATCCAGGTGTTTTTTAAAAGGATGTGAGGCAACTTGTCTCCCCCACCCTCCCAGGCAAGACATTCCAGACCTTCACCGCCCTCTGGGTAAAAAAAGCTTTTCCTCGAATCCCCCCCAAACCTCCCGCCCCTCACTTTCAACCTCGTGACTGACCCCTCAACTAAGGGGAATCGCTACTTCTTATCCATTCCGTCCTTGTCCCTTATGATCTTGTACACCTCGATCAGGTCACCTTCTACTCCAGAGAGAACAACCCAAGCCTGTCCAACCTCTCTTCGTAACTTAAGTGTTCCATCCCAGGCAGCAATTCTCCTCTGCACCCCCTCCAATGCAACCATATCCTCCCTATAATGTGGCGTCCAGTATTGCACACACTACTCCAACTGTTGCCTGAACAAAGTTCTACACAACTCCAACATGACTTCCCTGCTTTTATAATCTGTGCCTCGATTGATAAAGACAAGTATCCCACATGCCCTTTCCACCTCCCTACTAACACGTCCTGCCTTCAGCGATCTATGGACAAACATGCCAAGATCCCTTTGATCCACAGAATTTCCTAGTGTCCAGCCATTCGTTGAATGTCAAATCGCTCCTTCCAAAACATGTCCCTGTCCACATCAATGGGGATGAAGTAGAAATGGTCAAGTTTCTGGCTGTCCAGATCACCAGCAACCTGTCCTGGTCCCCCCATGCCGACACTATAGTTAAGAAAGCTCACCATCGCCTCTGCTTTCTCAGGAGGCTAAGGAAATTTGGCATGTCCGCTACGATTCTCACCAATTTTATAGATGCGCCATAGAAAGCATTATTTCTGGATGTATCACAGTTTGGTATGAGCTCCTGCTCTGCCCAAGACTGCAAGAAGGTATAAAGGGTGGTGAATGTAGCCCAGTCCATCACGCAAACCAGCCTCCCATCCATTGACTCTGTCGACACTTCCCACTGCCTCGGCAAAGCAGCCAGCATAATTAAGGACCCCAGACACCCCGGACATTCTCTCTCCTACCATCTTCCATCAGGGAAAAGATACAAAAATCTGAGGTCACGTACCAATAGACTCAAGAACAGCTTCTTCCCTGCTGCCGTCAGACTTTTGAATGGACCTACCTTATATTGAGTTGATCTTTCTTTACCCCCTAGCTATGACTGTAATACTACATTCTGCACTGTCTCATTTCTCTGCCTTTATGAACAGTATGCTCTGGCTGTACAGCACGCAAGAAACAATACTTCTCACTGTGTCCCAAATGCGACAATAATAAATCAAATCACATCAAAAAGTGTATCACCTCACATTTTTCAGGGTTAAATTCCATCTGCCACTTATCTGCCCATTTTGTTCATTCCATCTATACCTTCCTGCAGCCCAAGACACTCCACCTCACTGTTAACCACCCATCCAATCTTCGTGTCATCCACAAACTTACTAATCTTACCCCCCATATCGTCATCTGTCATTTGCCACTGGATACCGGCTTCCAGTCACTAATGCAGCCTTCCGTCATCACCCTGTCTCCTACAACCGAGCCAATTTTGAGTTCCCCTCACTAAATTACCCTGTATCCCATCTGCATTTACCTTCTTTACAAATCTCCCATGTGGGACCATGTCAAAGGCTTTGCTGAAATCCATATAAATTACATCGACTGCACTACCCTCGTCTATACACCTCGTCACCTCCTCAAGAAATTCAATCAGATTTGTTAGGCGTGATCTCCCTCTGTCAAAACCATGTTGACTATCCCTGATCAAGCTTTGTCCCTCCAAGTGGAGGTAGATGTTCTCCTTCAGAAGATTCTCTAATAGTTTCCCCACCACTGACGTGAGACTCACTGCTCTGTAATTCCCTGGTTTATCTCTACAGCCTTTCTTAAATAGCAGAACCATATTAGTGATTCTCCAGTTGTCTGGCACCTCCCCTGTGGACAGAGAGGAATCTGTGGACAGAGAGGGGCGGCACGGTAGCACAGTGGTTAGCACTGCTGCTTCACAGCTCCAGGGTCCTGGGTTCGATTCCTGGATTGGGTCACTGCCTGTGTGGAGTTTGCACATTCTCCTCGTGTCTGCGTGGGTTTCCTCTGGGTGCTCTGGTTTCCTCCCACAGTCCAGAGATGTGCGGGTTAGGTTGATTGGCTATGCTAAGAAATTGCCCCTTAGTGTCCAGGGATGCGGGGATTAGTGGGTATAACATGTAGGGATATGGGGGTAGGGCCTGGGTGGGATTGTGTTCGGTGCAGTCTCGATGGGCCGAAGGGCCTCTTTCTGCACTGTAGGGTTCTATAATTCGATGGAAAATTTGGCTCAGAGCCTCTGCAATCTTTTCCCTTGCCTCCCGCAGCAGCCTGGGATGCAACTCATCCAGACCTGGCGATCCATCCACTTTTAAGCCCCCCAAAATCTTCCATATCCTGTCCGTTTATTGAAACAGAGAAACTAAAAGCAGGAGTAGGCCATTTGGCCCTTTGAGCCTGCTCTGCCATTCATTATGATCACGGTTGATCATTAGATCCAATATCCTGAACCCCTTCCCTCCAAATCCCTCGATCCCTTTCGCCCCAAGAGCGATATCTAATTTCTTCTTGAAATCACACAACGCTTCGGGCCTCAGCTACTTTCTGTGGGAGTGAACTCCGCCACTCTCTGGGTGAAAAAAAATTCTCCTCACCTCACCCCTTATCCTCAAACTATGAGCCTTAGTTCTGGACTCCCCCCACTGTCGGGAACACTCTTTCTGAATCTATGTTGTCTAACCCAGTGTAACATGAGCAGGGCCTAGTTTTATGGCTGATAAAATTAGATATCCTCAATTAGACAATTGGGCACATTAAAAATCAAACACAGTCAAACCTCAGGCAGGCTAGTTGTACAATACACAAACCTGTCTGGGCCTGACTTCTACCAAAGGTTGTTGCATCCTACTGATACTTTAGCAGGAGATCATTGCACCCCGTAAGCCCAGATCGGGCCAGACTTTCTGTCACCGAGAGTTCCTGCAGTTGGCTTAATCTGATAACAGGTTAGGTGTAAGCAGCAGCATGGAGATGGACACCTGGGGACGGACCCTGGTGTCCTGTCAGGCAGACATCAAGAAACCCACTGGGTATTGGAACCCCCTTCCTGGGACCTCATTGGCCAGAAGCCAGAGAAGTTTCTGGAAAGGCGAGCAGGCAGGGGGATAAAGGAACACACTTGTAGACACCAGAGAGGGAAGAATGGAGAAGACTCGATGAAGGAGGCGACCCTTGACCATTCGGAAGGCTGACCAGAGGAAAAGGAAGGAAGAAGCTGCCATCGAGACTCACCTTCGTGACCAGAGGGAGTCAGAGAATCGAGCCTGCAGTTTTAGCCAAACCATCTTCGCGGGTAGTATATCTGATTTTGGGGTATTCTCTTGTTTTATATGGGTAATTTAAGGGTTAGTAGTGTTATTGTTAATAAACTTGTTGACCCTTTACTTGTGTTTGTCGTTTGTCCACCTTGTAAATAAGGGGACCGGCGTAAAATGTTGGAGTAAGCAAACTGCTCTAAAGAATCAGAGATATTTTAACATTTCAACACCTGTTAGAATTTTATAAGTTTCTATGAGATCCCCTCTCACTCTTCCAAACTCCAATGAATACAATCCTAACTGACTCAATCTCTCCTGCCATCCCAGGAATTAGCCTGGTAAACCTCCGCTGCACTCCCGCTATAGAAAGTCAACATCTTTTCCCAATGGTAGGGGAGTCTAAAACTCGAGGGCATAGGTTTAAAGTGAGAGAAGAGAGATACAAAAGGGTCCAGAGAGGCAATTGTCTCACACAGAGGGTGGTGAGTGTCTGGAATGAGCTGCCAGAAGTAGGACTAGAGGGAGGGGTACAATTTTGTCCTTTAAATAGCGTTGAGACAGTTACATGAGTAAGATGGGTATAGAGGGATATGGGCCAAACACGGGCAATTGGGATTAATGAGTGAAAAAAGGACAGACATGGACAAGTTGGGCTGAAGACAGTTCCTGTGAGTCTATGCAAAGGTCTGTTGACCTTGGGTGAGATTTTCCAGCCTTGGGCGAGCACGGAAAATCCATGGTGGCAGGATGATGATATCTGGCATCAGAATATTGAAGGGTACATGATAGCGAGAAAGCGAGACAAAGGTGAAGGGTTAGCTCTGTTAGTTAAGAATGGTGATGGTACAATGGAGAGTGTTCTAAATAGCAAGGTGCAGAATCACTCTGGGTAGGGATGAGAAACATTAAGAGTAGGGAGTCACTTGTGGGAGTGATGTATAGGCCTGTTAGCTGTAACCGCACTGTAGGACTGTATATATGGGAAGAAATAACAAGAGTTTGTGGAAAAGTATGGGATAGTCACGGGTGATTTTGATCTACATGTAGATTGGGTGAATTAGATTTCCAAAAGTCCTGTCAAGCCCATTAGCAACTGATATGTTTCAATCAGATCACCTCTCATTCTCCAATATTCCAACCTGTTTATCCTTTGCTTCATCAGACAGTCCCTCCAATGAAATCATATCTTTCCTTAAATAAGGGACCAAAACGCTCCAGATGTGGTCTCCCCGGTACCTTGTACAGTTGCAGCAAGACATCCCCACTCCAATACTCCAACCCTTAGTATTAAGCCAATGGCAATCTGATAGATTTGTTCATAAAGTGTTCCCACGATAGTTCATTGGAACGGCATGTCTCAGAAGCAACTTGAGAGCAGAAAATTCTAGAACATGTAGTGTACAACGAGGCATGATTAATTAATGGTGAAGGAGCCACTTGGTAATAGTGATCATAACATGATGGAATTTTGTATTCAGTATGAGGGGGGAAAAAGTGGCACTGAGAATTAATGGTTGGAATATAAGATGTCTACCTGATACGCTGCAGGAAAGGATGTCCTGAGGCATGGTACATTGGGGAGACCATGCAGACGCTATGACAACGGATGAATGTACATCGCTCGACAATCACCAGGCAAGACTGTTCCTTTCCTGTTGGCGAACACTTCAGCAGTCATGGGCATTTGGCCTCTGACCTTCGGGTAAGCATTCTCCAAGGTGGCCTTCACGACACACGACAGCGCAGAGTCGCTGAGCAGAGACTGATAGCCAAGTTCCGCACACATGAGGACGGTCTCAACCGGGATCTTGGGTTCATGTCGCACTATCTGTAACCCCCAAAACTTGCCTAGGCTTCCAAAGCCTCACTTACTGTCCTGTCTGGAGACAATACACATCTCTTTAACCTGTGCTTAACGCTCTCTCCACTCAGACTGTCTGTACCTTTAAGACTTGATTGCCTGTAAAGACTCCAACCATTATTTTGTAAATTGAGTTTGTGTCTTTATTTGCCCTGTTTGTGAACAGAATTACCATTTACCTGACGAAGGGGCGGTGCTCTGAAAGCTAGTGGATTTGGGTACCAAATAAACCTGTTGGACTTTAACCTGTGAGACTTCTTACTGTGGAGGATGAGAGTTGGGATGTCTTGCTGCAACTGTACAAGATATCGGTGAGACCACATCTGGAGCACTGTGAGCAGTTGTGGTCGCCTTATTTAAGGAAAGATTCCTTTCCTTCAGAGAATTCTTTCAGAGAAGGTTCTGTGGTAATATAATCAGGTTTAAGGCTGATTAAATTTGATACCCTAAATTAAAGAATTGGGCATATTAAGAATCAAGCAGAGTCAAACCTCGGGCAAGCCAACATGTCTGGGCCTGAGTCATCAATCAAAGATCATTGCAGTCTACTGATACTTGGCAGGAGATCATTACAACCCTATTGAAGTGCACCGGCCCATTGTTAGAAGCCCGGGCTGGGCCGGACTCTCAGTCACCAAGAGTTCCCACAGTTGGCTCAATGTGACAACAGGCTCCATGTAAGGAACAGCATGGAGACCTGGGGGTGGATTCTGGTGTCCTGTCAGGCAGACATCAACCCACTGGGTATTGGAACGCCCCTCCTGGGACCTCATTGGCCGGAAGCCAGAGAAGTTTCTGGAAAGGCAAGCAGGCAGGGGGATAAAGGGACACACAAACACCAGGAGCAAAGGGAGGCGACCCTTGACCATCAGGAAGACTGACCAGAGAACAAGGAAGGAAGAAGCTGCCATTGAGACTCACCTTTGTGACGACGGACCAGAGCGACCCAGAGAATCGAGCCTGCAGTTTTAGCCAAACCATCTTTGTGGGTAGTATACTTGAATCTGGAGTATCCTTTTGTTTTATGTGGGTAATTTAAGGGTTAATAGTGTTCTTATTAATAAGCTAGTTGAACCTTGTGTTTGTCCTTTGTCCATCTTGCAAATAAGGGCAACAGGGTAAAACCTTGGAGTTAGCAAACTGGTCGAACGTACCTGAAAATTAACAGGTACAACAGCTCCTTCAGAGAATTCTATCAGAGAAGGTTCACTGGGGTGATCCCTGCTACGGAAGGATTGTTTTATGAAGCAAAGGGGAAACAGGTTGCGACTCTACCCACTGGAATTTAGAAGAATGGAAGGTGATCTCATTGAAACATCTCGGATTGCTAAGGGGTTTGACAGGGTAAATACTGAGAGGATGTTTCCCCTCAGGGGAGAGTCTGGGACCAGAGGGAATAGTCTCAGAATAAAGAGGGACTGATTTAAGACTGAGGTTAGGAGGAATTTCTTGTCTCAGAGCATTGTGAGTCTTTGGAACTCCTCGCCACGGAGAGCTGTGGGGACAGAGTCCTTGGACTGGTCAGATAGATTCCTGATCAGTAACGGAATCCAGGATTACGGGGAAAGGGCAGGAAAGTGGACGTAAGGAATGTCGGAGCAGGTTGGAGGGGCCAAATGGCCTACTCCTGTTCCTACTTCCAATTACGTTAACTGTTTTAAACTTAAATAAGGGCAATTATGAGGGTGTAAAGACAGAACTGGGAGAGTGAGTTGGGAGATGAGGTGGGTCAGTAGCGAGATACGGAAGGAACTACTTCACAAACACTCAGGAAAGAAACGTCTCAAAGAGACAGAAAAACTCTCGGAGAAGGGCACACCGCCTATGATTAACTAAGAAAGTTCAAGATAATATCAAATTGCAAGAAAAAGCATACAGTTACACAGCTGGGTGATGGGTCAGAGACTGGACAAAAAATAAGACAGCTTAGACTGAGAAAAAGGGAGAAATTAAAGTGTGAAATTAAAATTAAAGAAATTAAAGGGAGAAATTAAAGACAAAGCTAGTGGGGAATATAAAGGCAGACAATTAGACTTTCTATAGATATTTACAAAGCAAAAGAGTGAGTAATGGGAAGTCATCCAGAGAGTGAAAATAGGGAATTAATAATGGGAAATAAGGAAATGGCGAGAGACAATGGCCTCGTGATATTATAGCGAGACAATTATTCCAGAGACTCAGCTAATGTTCTGGGGAACCGGGTTCGAATCCCACCACAGCAGCTGGTGGAATTTGAATTCACTCAAAAAAAAATTAAGAATCTGCCGATGATCATGAAACCGTTGTCGATTGTTGGAAAAACCCATCTGGTTCCCTTCGGGGAAGGGAATCTGCTGTCTTTACCCTGATCTGGCCTACATGGGACTCCAGAGCCACAGCAATGTGGTCGACTCCCAACTGCCCTCGGGCAACGAGGGAAGGGCAATAAATGCCAACTAGTGATGCCCGTGCTCCACAAATGAATGAAAGAAAATTGAGCAGATGTTAAGTTTGTTTATTAGTGTCGCAAGTAGGGTTACATTAACACTGCAATGAACTTACTATGAAAACCCCCAGTTGCCACATTCCAGTGCCTGTTTGGGTACACTGAGGGAGAATTTAGCACCTAATCAGCGCGGAAAGTGTGCAGAGGGATCTGGATAGGCTGAGTGAGTGGGTGAGGACCTGGCAGATGGAGTATAATGTTAGCAAATGTGAGGTTATCCACTTTGGTAGAAATAATAGTAGGACGGATTATTATTTAAAGGGTGAAAAGCTGCAGCATGCTACAGTGCAGAGGGACCTGGGGGTCCTTGTGTACGAATTGCAAAAACCCAGTCTGCAGGTACAGCAGGTGATCAAGAAGGCGAATGGGTTGCTGGCCTTTATAGCGAGGGGAATAGAATATAAAAGTAAGGAGGTCTTGCTGCAACTGTACAGGGCACTGGTGAGGCCGCAGCTGGAGTACTGTGTGCAGTTTTGGTCGCCGCATTTGCAAAAGGATATATTGGCCTTGGAGGGAGTGCAGAGGAGGTTCACTAGGCTGATACCGGAGATGAGGGGGTTAGCCTATGAGGAGAGATTGAATAGACTGGGTTTGTACTCGTTGGAGTTTAGAATGCTGAGGGGGGATCTTATAGAGACGTATAAGATAATGAAGGGGATGGATAGGGTAGAGGTAGAGAGATTCTTCCCGCTTAGAAAGGAAACCAGAACGAGAGGGCACAGACTCAAAATAAGGTGGGGGGAGCAGTTTAGATCGGAGTTGAGGAGGAACTTCTTCACTCAAAGGGTGGTGAATCTGTGGAATTCTCTGCCCGTTGAAGTGGTGGAGGCTACCTCTCTGAATATATTTAAGTCACGGGTAGATAGGTTTCTGATAGACAGGGGAATTAAGGGTTATGGGGAGAGGGCGGGAAAGTGGAACTGATCCACTTCAGATCAGCCATGATCTTGTTGAATGGTGGGGCAGGCTCAAAGGGCTAGATGGCCTACTCCTGCTCCTATTTCTTATGTTCTTATGTTCTGATGTCTTTTGGACAGTGAGAGGAAACTGGAGCACCTGGAGGAAACCCATGCAGAAATGGGGAGAATGTGCAGACTCCGCACAGACAGTGACCCAAGTCGGGAATTGAACCAAGTCCCTGGTGTTGCAATGCAGCAGTGCTAACCACTGTGCTACCAAGTCATAGCTAGGGGGCAGAAAGAGAGATCAACTTAATATAAGGCAGGTCCGTTCAAAAGTCTGATGGCAGAAGGGAAGAAGCTGTTCTTGGCTCCCAGAGGCGGAGAGAACGTGCAGACGCTCAAGCCGGGAATCGAACCCGGGTCCCTGGTGCTGTGAGACAGCAGTGCTAACCACTGTGTTACCCAGCTGGGAATCGAACCAGGTCCCTGGCGCTGTGAGACAGCAGCGCTAACCACTGTGTTACCCAGCTGGGAATCGAACCAGGTCCCTGGCGCTGTGAGACAGCAGCGCTAACCACTGTGTTACCCAGCTGGGAATCGAACCCGGGTCCCTGGCGCTGTGAGGCAGCAGCGCTAACCACTGTGTTACCCAGCTGGGAATCGAACCCGGGTCCCTGGCGCTGTGAAGCAGCAGCGCTAACCACTGTGTTACCCAGCTGGGAATCGAACCAGGTCCCTGGCGCTGTGAGGCAGCAGCGCTAACCACTGTGTTACCCAGCTGGGAATCGAACCCGAATCCCTGGCACTGTGAGGCAGCAGTGCTAACCACTGTGTTACCCAGCTGGGAATTGAACCCGAATCCCTGGCACTGTGAGGCAGCAGTGCTAACCACTGTGTTACCCAGCTGGGAATCGAACCTGGGTCCCTGGCACTGTGAGGCAGCAGTGCTAACCACTGTGTTACCCAGCTGGGAATCGAACCCGGGTCCCTGGCACTGTGAGGCAGCAGCGCTAACCACTGTGTTACCCAGCTGGGAATCGAACCCGGGTCCCTGGCACTGTGAGGCAGCAGTGCTAACCACTGTGTTACCCAGCTGGGAATCGAACCCGGGTCCCTGGCACTGTGAGGCAGCAGCGCTAACCACTGTGTTACCCAGCTGGGAATCGAACCCGGGTCCCTGGCACTGTGAGGCAGCAGTGCTAACCACTGTGTTACCCAGCTGGGAATCGAACCCGGGTCCCTGGCACTGTGAGGCAGCAGCGCTAACCACTGTGTTACCCAGCTGGGAATCGAACCCGGGTCCCTGGCACTGTGAGGCAGCAGTGCTAACCACTGTGTTACCCAGCTGGGAATCGAACCCGGGTCCCTGGTGCTGTGAGGCAGCAGCGCTAACCACTGTGTTACCCAGCTGGGAATCGAACCCAGGTCCCTGGCGCTGTGAGGCAGCAGTGCTAACCACTGTTAAAGGATATAAATAACATTCCTGAAATAATAGTGCATCAGGCGGTGAAATGGGAGGGGGGAAATTCCAATAACTTTGCCAGGAAAGGTTTCCTGCAAAAATTATGGGAATTAAAAACGAACGAGCCTCCAGGAACTAATGAACTTTCACCGTGTTGTGTACAAGTTCCAAAACTCCCTCAACTCAGGAGAGCGCCATCAGAAAATAGTACATGGAACTTCTCTATTCAATAAAGTGTTGGGGTTGGGAGACAAGGGGGTTGTGGGGGGTGCGGGGAGACAGAAAGCAGGAAACTACAGACCACAGAGGCACGGTGACACGGTGGTTAGCACTGCTGCTTCACAGCGCCAGGGACCCGGGTTCGATTCCCAGCTTGGGTCATTGTCTGTGTGGAGTCTGCAAGTTCTCCCCGTGTCTGCGTGGGTTTCCTCCAGGTGCTCTGGTTTCCTCCCACAGTGTGAATTGTCCATGCTAAATTCTCCCTCAGTGTACCCGAACAGGCGCCGGAGTGTTGGGACTGGGGAGGTTTTCACAGTAACTTCATTGCAGTGTTAATGTAAGCCGACTTGTGACACGAATAAATAAACTTTGAAAGAAGTTAGCCAGGTGTCTGTTGTAGGGGAAAATGTTGGAAACTAATATTGTGGAAGTTATCGCAGGGGCACTGAGAAAATCCCAGTCAGAGTTGAGTCAAATCACACTTGACTAACTTATCAGAGTTCTTTGGGGAAGTGACAAGATGGATAAAGCGGAAATAATGGATGTGAAATGCTTACAATTCCAGAAGGTTTTAGATAAGGTGACACATGAAAGGCTATCAAACAAAATAAGGGTTTACTCTGTGTGTGTGTGTGTGTGTGTGTGTGTGTGTGTGTGTGTGTGTGTGTCGGGGGTTGGGGGGAGGTTAACATACTAGCATGGGTAGAGAGTTAGCTAAACGAAAACGTAGAGTAGGTATAAATGGGTAATTTTTGGGTTGGCATGATGTGACAAGTGGAATGCTGGGGGATCTGTGCCCGGGAATGGGGGGAGAACAATTCTTTACAATGTGTAGAAATTACTTTGATTTGATTTATTATTGTTACATGTATTGGGATACAGTGAAAAGTATTGTTTCTTGTGCGCTATGCAGAGGAAACATACCATTCATTGAGCATGTAGGGGAGGAAAGGAAAGGGTGCAGAATGTAGTGTTATAGTCATAGCGAGGAATGTAGAGAAAGATCAACTTAATGTGAGGTAGGTCCGTTCAAAAGTCTGATGGCAGCAGAATCTTAGATTCCCTACGCTATAAAGGTGGGCCATTCAGCCCATTGAGTCTGCATTGACCATAATATCACCCAGGACCATTTCCCATAACCACACATATTTACATTGCTAATTCCCCTGACACTAGGGGTAATTTTGTGTGGTCAATCCACCTAACCCACACATCTTTAGAGTGTGGGAGGAAATCTGAGCACCTGGAGGAAACCCACGCAGACATGGGGAGAATGTGCAGACTCCACTGTCAGTGGCTCAAACTGGAAATGGAACCCAGGTCCCTGGCGCTGTGAGGCAGCAGTGCCAACCACTGTACGACAATGCCACTGTTCTTGAGTCGTGATCTCAAACTTTTGTATCCTTTTCCTGACAGAAGAAGGTGGAAGAGAGAATGTCTGGGGTGCGTAGGGTGTTTAATTAAACTGGCTGCTTTTCTGGGGCAGCTGGAAGTGTAAACAGAGTCAATGGATGGGAGGCTGGTTTGCGAGATGGATTGGGCTGTGTTCATGACCTTTGGGAGTTTCTTGCGGTCTTGGACAGAGCAGGAGCCATAGCAAGCTGGAGAGGGATTGCAGAATGGCAGAGGTACAGAGGGATCTGGGCGTCCCAGTACATCGATCAGGAAATGTTCATCTGTGGGAACAACAAGTAATGAGGAAGGAAAATGTTGTTGATTAGGAGGGTTCTGGAATATAATAGCGGGGGGGGGGGAGTCTTGAACACAGTTCTGCAGGCGAGGCCACATCTGGAGTACTGCTCACGGCATTAACCTCCTCACTGAAGAATTTCTACAACTAAATTGGCAACGGTTCAGAAAAGGTTCCCTGGGGGGTGGGAGGAGAGTCCCATTGAGGGGCAGGTGGTTATAGTCTGAGGAGAGGATAACACACAGTGGAGTTCAGAAGAATGAGAATGGAGCTCTCTGGAATAGAGACATGCAGGGGCTGGACGCGGAGAAAATCACTCGCGCAAAGGGGCACAGGTTAACAAGAAGGAGTCTCCCATTGAAGACAGGCGTTGAGGGTGGGTGACCTGAAGGAATCCCCAATCTGAGAGAAATGGGAAGACTTTGCATGATTTAGATGGATTCACCAAAGTTGGAGGAGTTGTAGGCAGTGAGGATGGATGTTACAGTTTGCAGAGGGACATAGATAAGCTGCAGAGCTGGGCTGAGAGGTGGCAAATGGAGTTTAATGCGGAAAAGTGTGAGCTGATTCAGTTTGGTAAGAGTAACAGGATTACAGAATATAGGGCGAATGGAAGGACTCTTGTTAGCGTTGACGAGCAGAGGGATCTCGGGGATCCCTGAAAGTTGGCACCCAGGTTGACAAGGTTGTTAAGAAGGCGTACAGTGTGTTAGCTTTTATTGGTAGAGGGATTGAATTTCGGAGCCATGAGGTCATGTTCCAACTGTACAAGACTCTGGTGCGGCTGCACTTGGAGTATTGTGTACAATTCTGGTCGCCACATTACAAGAAGGACGTGGAGGCATTGGAAAGGGTGCAGAGGAGGTTTACCAGGATGTTGTCTGGAATGGTGGGAAGGTCTTATGAGGAAAGGCTGAGGGACTTGAGGTTGTTTTTGTTAGAAAGAAGAAGTTACGAGCTGACCTGATTGAGGCATACAAGATGATCAGAGGGTTAGATAGGGTGGACAGTGAGAGCCTTTTTCCTCGGATGGTGATGGCTAACACAAGGGGACACAGCTTCAAATTAAGGGGTGGTAATTATAGAACGGATGTCAGAGGTAGGCTCTTTACTCAGGGGGTAGTAAGGGCGTGGAATGCCCTGCCTGCAGCAGTTGTGGACTCGCCAACTTTAAGGGCGTTCAAATGGTCAGTGGATAGGCATATGGATAACACTGGAATAGTTTAGGTTAGAGGGTCATTAGATTGGTTCCACTGGTCGGCGCAACATCGAGGGCCGAAGGGCCTGTACTGCGCTGTAATGTTCTGTGTTCTATGCTTGACACTGTCCCCCATCAAACACTCCCAGGACAGGTACAGCACAGGGTTAGATACAGAGTAAAGCTCCCTCTACACTATCCCCCGTCAAACACTCCCAGGACAGGTACAGCACAGGGTTAGATACAGAGTAAAGCTCCCTCTGCACTGTCCCCCATCAAACACTCCCAGGACAGGTACAGCACGGGGTTAGATACAAAGTAAAGCTCCCTCTGCACTGTCCCCCATCAAACACTCCCAGGACAGGTACAGCACGGGGTTAGATACAAAGTAAAGCTCCCTCTACACTGTCCCCATCAAACACTCCCAAACAGGCACAACAGGGGGTTAGATACAGAGTAAAGCTCCCTCTACATTGTCCCCCATCAAACACTCCCAGGACAGGTACAGCACGGTGTTAGATACAGAGTAAAGCTCCCTTTACACTGTCCCCATCAAACACTCCCAGGACAGGTACAGCACGGGGTTAGATACAGAGTAAAGCTGCCTCTACACTGTCCCCATCAAACACTCCCAGGACAGGTACAGCACAGGGTTAGATAAAGAGTAAAGCTCCCTCTACACTGTCCCCATCAAACACTCCCAGGACAGGTACAGCACAGGGTTAGATACAGAGTAAAGCTCCCTCTACACTGTCCCCCATCAAACACTCCCAGGACAGGTACAGCACAGGGTTAGATAAAGAGTAAAGCTCCCTCTACACTGTCCCCATCAAACACTCCCAGGACAGGTACAGCACAGGGTTAGTTACAGAGTAAAGCTCCCTCTACACTGTCCCCCATCAAACACTCCCAGGACAGGTACAGCACAGGGTTAGATACAGAGTAAAGCTCCCTCTACACTGTCCCCCCATCAAACACTCCCAGGACAGGTACAGCACGGGGTTAGATACAGAGTAAAGCTCCCTCTACACTGTCCCCATCAAACACTCCCAGGACAGGTACAGCACGGGGTTAGATACAGAGTAAAGCTCCCTCTACACTGTCCCCATCAAACACTCCCAGGACAGGTACAGCACGGGGTTAGATAAAGAGTAAAGCTCCCTCTACACTGTCCCCCGTTGAACAGTGCCCGGGGTGGCTGTGGAATTTGGTCAGTGTGAAAATTCCAGAGCCGGTGTAGGGAACTGTATCGGTATATTCTGCCTGGTCTCCCTTCAGCTCTGCAGAAAAACCACCCTTCTGCTTCCCTTTTTGATTTAGGATGTGGTGCAGTGTCCATTTCCCCCTTTGGGGTTACAGCAGTCTTGCTAAATAGCAGTGGCAGCCCCCGACATTCCCCCCACGCCTCCTCCCCTGTGTGTCCTCTCCGTGGCCACCCCGCCACCCACACTCCTGCAAATTTGCAGAGGCAGCAGTGTGAGTTCGCCGTCGGAGGTGTCCCGGGGTCAGAGGACCAGCACGTCAGCATGTTTGGGCAGAGCAAGATCCCACAGGGAGACGCTCAGCACGTGGGAACGCCACAGAGAGTCAGAGACACCCACCACCACACAGGCTAAAGCTCCTCCGAGAAGGGTGCAAATCCCACCCCTGGAATCTGGTGGAGCTTTAATATTCCTGAATATTAAATTATTGCGCTGTCAATTTCTTTGGGAATGTTGGTGATGCTTGCAACAATTCATTTGGACCACTCATGACATTTGGGGAAGGAAATCAGCCTCCTGAGCAGGTCTGATCTACATGTGACTCCAGAACCACAGCAATGTGGTCAAATCTCTGTAAAGTCCAAGCGAGACACTCGGCTCGAGGGGCAATTCAAAATGGGTAATAATTGCTGCACCCAACCTGGAATTAAAGAGCAAAATAACACTGCAGCTTCCAGTACTGAGGGAGTGCCGCACTGTCAGAGGGTCAGTACTGAGGGAGTGCCGCACTGTCAGAGGGTCAGTACTGAGGGAGTGCCGCACTGTCAGAGGGTCAGTACTGAGGGAGTGCCGCACTGTCAGAGGGTCAGTACTGAGGGAGTGCCGCACTGTCAGAGGGTCAGTACTGAGGGAGTGCCGCACTGTCAGAGGGTCAGTACTGAGGGAGTGCCGCACTGTCAGAGGGTCAGTACTGAGGGAGTGCCGCACTGTCAGAGGGTCAGTACTGAGGGAGTGCCGCACTGTCAGAGGGTCAGTGCTGAGGGAGTGCCGCACTGTCAGAGGGTCAGTGCTGAGGGAGTGCCGCACTGTCAGAGGGTCAGTACTGAGGGAGTGTCGCACTGTCAGAGGGTCAGTGCTGAGGGAGTGCCGCACTGTCAGAGGGTCAGTGCTGAGGGAGTGCCGCACTGTCAGAGGGTCAGTGCTGAGGGAGTGCCGCACTGTCAGAGGGTCAGTGCTGAGGGAGTGCCGCACTGTCAGAGGGTCAGTGCTGAGGGAGCGCCGCACTGTCAGAGGGTCAGTGCTGAGGGAGTGCCGCACTGTCAGAGGGTCAGTGCTGAGGGAGCGCCGCACTGTCAGAGGGTCAGTGCTGAGGGAGTGCCGCACTGTCAGAGGGTCAGTGCTGAGGGAGTGCCGCACTGTCAGAGGGTCAGTGCTGAGGGAGTGCCGCACTGTCAGAGGGTCAGTGCTGAGGGAGCGCCGCACTGTCAGAGGGTCAGTGCTGAGGGAGTGCCGCACTGTCAGAGGGTCAGTGCTTGAGGGAGCGCCGCACTGTCAGAGGGTCAGTGCTGAGGGAGTGCTGCACTGTCAGAGGGTCAGTACTGAGGGAGCGCCGCACTGTCAGAGGGTCAGTGCTGAGGGAGTGCCGCACTGTCAGAGGTCAGTGCTGAGGAGCGCCGCACTGTCAGAGGGTCAGTGCTGAGGGAGTGCCGCACTGTCAGAGGGTCAGTGCTGAGGGAGTGCCGCACTGTCAGAGGGTCAGTGCTGAGGGAGTGCCGCACTGTCAGAGGGTCAGTGCTGAGTGAGTGCCGCACTGTCAGAGGGTCAGTGCTGAGGGAGTGCCGCACTGTCAGAGGGTCAGTGCTGAGGGAGTGCCGCACTGTCAGAGGGTCAGTGCCTGAGGGAGTGCCGCACTGTCAGAGGGTCAGTGCTGAGGGAGTGCCGCACTGTCAGAGGGTCAGTGCTGAGGGAGGTGCCGCACTGTCAGAGGGTCAGTGCTGAGGGAGTGCCGCACTGTCAGAGGGTCAGTGCTGAGGGAGTGCCGCACTGTCAGAGGGTCAGTGCTGAGGAGTGCCGCACTGTCAGAGGGTCAGTGCTGAGGGAGTGCCGCACTGTCAGAGGGTCAGTGCTGAGGGAGCGCCGCACTGTCAGAGGGTCAGTGCTGAGGGAGCGCCGCACTGTCAGAGGGTCAGTGCTGAGGGAGCGCCGCACTGTCAGAGGGTCAGTGCTGAGGGAGCGCCGCACTGTCAGAGGGTCAGTGCTGAGGGAGTGCCGCACTGTCAGAGGGTCAGTGCTGAGGGAGTGCCGCACTGTCAGAGGGTCAGTGCTGAGGGAGCGCCGCACTGTCAGAGGGTCAGTGCTGAGGGAGCCGCCGCACTGTCAGAGGGTCAGTGCTGAGGGAGTGCCGCACTGTCAGAGGGTCAGTACTGAGGGGGTGCCGCACTGTCAGAGGGTCAGTGCTGAGGAGTGCCGCACTGTCAGAGGGTCAGTGCTGAGGGAGCGCTGCACTTTAATATTTGGTTACGATCTGCAGGAAGCTGTTTCTGGATTTTGTGATTGAATCTTCGATATGTGTTGGCGAGTCAGCATCTTACTAAACCTGGAACAGACTCCTAATCTGCACATTTGTTTTGTTATTTTTGGAAATTGTTTTTGAGGGTCTTTGTGGAGGGGATTTTTCCTGAACTTTAGGAATTCCCTGTAACATCCTGCGGAGCTGTGCTGTGTGATATCACTCTCTCCAGTCTACTCTGCTGGACTGACCTTAATGGGTGCACTGAAATATCGTTACAAACATTTCCTGATCCCAGTTCACATTGAGATTCTCATATCCGGATCTGCCTTTCCTCAACATTTCCAGCCCTGAAATTCTTCCCTTGCTTCTGGGAACACTGTGGGAGTTTCTGAGGAATATCGGGATGATACTGAGGGTTTGAGGCACACTATATGGTGATTGTTCCACACTCAGGGCAGTCCCACACTCACACAGTCGGGAGGACGTTCCGGTGTCCGGTCCCCAAACACCGATTCCCAACAAACCCCTCAGATTCCATTCAACAAATACTCACTCACTCACTGACTCCGTCACTCATTTTCCCCCCTCATTCACTCACCCCCTTACTCTCACGCACTCTCTCATTAGGATGGCACAGTGGCACGGTGGTTAGCACTGCTGCCTCACAGTGACAGGGACCCGGGTTCGATTCCGGGCTTGGGTCACTCTCAGCGCGGAGTCTGCACATTCTCCCGTGTCTGCGTGGGTTTCCTCTGCGTGCTCTGGTTTCCTCCCAAATTCCGAAGATATGCATCAAAGTGGATTGGCCAGGCTAAAGTGCCCCTTAGTGTTCGAGGGACTGGCAGGGTAAATACATGGAGTTGTGAGCCTCGGACCTGGATGGGATTGTGGTCACTGCAGGATCGATGGGCTGAATGGCCTCCTTCTGTATTGTAGGATTCTATGACTCCATGAAACCGAGCACCCTTGGAAACCCACATAGACATGGGGAGAATGTGCAGACTCCACACAGACAGTGACCCAAGCCGGGAATCGAACCCGGGTCCCTGGCGCAGTGAGGCAGCAGTGCTAACCCACTGTGCCAACATGCCGCCCACCAATTGTCCACCTCACATTAACCCAAACTGAAACAAGTATCTAACTGGCAGAGTGCCCACAGACAGCCCCTCCGCCCAAATCAGGCCCCACTGTTGTACATTTGTGAGTGTCCTGGAGGCAGTGCCGGTCCCAATCACTTCTCACTGGCCGATTTTAACACAACAGTCTTGGGATAAATTCACAGACATCAGCATCTAACCCCGTGCTGTACCTGTCCTGGGAGTGTTTGATGGGGACAGTGTAGAGGGAGCTTTACTCTGTATCTAACCCCGTGCTGTACCTGTCCTGGGAGTGTTTGATGGGGACAGTGTAGAGGGAGCTTTACTCTGTATCTAACCCCGTGCTGTACCTGTCCTGGGAGTGTTTGATGGGGACAGTGTAGAGGGAGCTTTACTCTGTATCTAACCCCGTGCTGTACCTGTCCTGGGAGTGTTTGATGGGGACAGTGTAGAGGGAGCTTTACTCTGTATCTAACCCCATGCTGTACCTGTCCTGGGAGTGTTTGATGGGGGACAGTGTAGAGGGAGCTTTACTCTGTATCTAACCCCGTGCTGTACCTGTCCTGGGAGTGTTTGATGGGGACAGTGTAGAGGGAGCTTTACTCTGTATCTAACCCCGTGCTGTACCTGTCCTGGGAGTGTTTGATGGGGGACAGTGTAGAGGGAGCTTTACTCTGTATCTAACCCCGTGCTGTACCTGTCCTGGGAGTGTTTGATGGGGACAGTGTAGAGGGAGCTTTACTCTGTATCTAACCCCGTGCTGTACCTGTCCTGGGAGTGTTTGATGGGGGACGTTGAGAGAGGGAGCTTTACTCTGTATCTAACCCCGTGCTGTACCTGTCCTGGGAGTGTTTGATGGGGGGACAGTGTAGAGGGAGCTTTACTCTGTATCTAACCCCGTGCTGTACCTGTCCTGGGAGTGTTTGATGGGGGACAGTGTAGAGGGGAGCTTTACTCTGTATCTAACCCCGTGCTGTACCTGTCCTGGGAGTGTTTGATGGGGGACAGTGTAGAGGGAGCTTTACTCTGTATCTAACCCTGTGCTGTACCTGTCCTGGAGTGTTTGATGGGGGACAGTGTAAAGGGAGCTTTACTCTGTATCTAACCCCGTGCTGTACCTGTCCTGGCAGTTTTTGATGGGGGACAGTGTAAAGGGAGGTCCGATTTTCACTCAGTTATTTCCTGAATTGCACAATGTTGGAAGTCTTGATTGTCATAACAACCTGGCACTGTGGTGGAATGCCACAGACTGGTTCATATTGAAGATATTGTAATTTGAGTTGTTATTTTGAGTGATTGAATCTGAGGCTCCCAGAATTCCCAATCTGAATCACGAATAGATTTCTCTCCCACTCTCTCATTCAAACTCAGTGAACTGTGCCAATCTCACTCTCCCAGGAGCAAATGAAGAATGTGTGGATCTGACCCGCAGCATGAGACATTCAAAAAAGTGACCAAGAATGAGGTAAGTTCGCAAAGAATGTCTTAAATGAGAGGTACAGAGAGACATAGAGATAGAGACAGAGAGAGAGGGGCAGAGAAAGAGAGAGAGAGAGATAGAGACAGAGAGAGAGAGGGGCAGAGAAGAGAGAGAGAGAGAGATAGAGACAGAGAGAGAGCCATAAACGTAGTCAAGGGTCAAGGGTGAAAGAGGGAAAGCACAATGTTAAAATGGCGGCACGGGCTCGTTGGCCGAAGGGCCTGTTTCCCAGGCTGTGTTGTTCTTTGTTCTTTGTTTTTGTAGAGAGGCAGAGAGAGAAACAGAGAGAGGCAGAGAGAGATAGAAACACAGAGAGAGAGAGAGAGATAGAGGGAGGGAGAGAGAGAGACAGAAAGAGAGAGGAGAGAGAGAGAGAAGCAGAGAGAGAAACAGAGAGAGAAACAGAGAGGCAGAGAGAGATAGAGACAGAGAGAGAGAGACTGAGTGAAAGAGAGAGAAAGAGAGAGAGAGAAAGGCAGAGAGAGAAACAGAGAGAGACAGAGAGAGAGAGAGAGAACAGAGAGAGAGAGAGACAGAGAGAGAGAGAGAGAGAAGAGAGAGACAGAGAGAGAGAGAGAGAGAAGAGAGAGAGAGAGACAGAGAGAGAGAGAGAGAGAGAGAGAGAGAGACGGAGACTCACAGAGAGATGCAGAGAGTTTGGGGAATTCCAGAGTTTAGGACCCCCAGGCAGCTGAAGACATGGCTCCTTATGGTGGAGCGATGGGAATCGGGGGATGCTCAAGAGGCTGGAATTGGAGGAGCGCAGAGATCTCGGAGGGTCGAGGGGCTGGGAGGAGGTTACAGATTGGAGAATGTGGGACTCGCTCCCACGGGGAGTGGGAGAATGTGGGACTCACTCCCACGGGGAGTGGGGAGAATGTGGGACTTGCTCCCACGGGGAGCGGGGAGAATGTGGGACTGGCTCCCACGGGGAGTGGGGAGAATGTGGGACTCACTCCTGTGGGGAGTGGGGAGAATGTGGGACTCGCTCCCACAGGGAGTGGGGAGAATGTGGGACTCGCTCCCACGGGGAGTGGGGAGAATGTGGGACTCGCTCCCACGGGGAGTGGGGAGAATGTGGGACTCGCTCCCACGGGGAGTGGGGAGAATGTTGGGACTCGCTCCCACGGGAGTGGGGGAGAATGTGGGACTCGCTCCCACGGGGAGTGGGGAGAATGTGGGACTCGCTCCCACGGGGAGTGGGGAGAATGTGGGACTCGCTCCCACGGGGAGTGGGGAGAATGTGGGACTCACTCCCATGGGGAGTGGTTGAGGTGAATAGTATGGATGTATTTAAGGAGGGGAAGCTGGAAAAACACATGAGGGAGAACGGGATGGAAAGAAATAGTGATGGGGTTTATATTGGGGTTGGGGGCGGTGGTGACTATCAGCTTGCAGCATGTAATGAGTTAAGAGTCAGGTTAGTTATCTTTAGAACTGGTAAAGTGTTGTTGGATTTTTGCTCGGGTGTTCAGAAACGTGACTTCTGCTTTCTGAAGGGGCACTGAGAGATCGTCACCGTCTTGAGCAGTATGGCAGTGAGTCAGGGGAAGCAGGAAAGCCCCAGGCCTCTGGGGAGGCCTACAGTCAACCTGGATCCTCACAGTCTGGGAGAACGGAGGACACATTGAGGATACCTGGAAACGGGAATAACTTCCCAAAACTCCCACATCTGATCCCAGGACTCCACACCGGAGAGAGATAGATCCAATTTCTCCAATGCCTCGCACATCCCCAGAACCCCTCACAGCCATGTGAAGGCATCCCCTACCAAGGTCGCAAACTCAGCAGCCAATTTGCGCACAGCAAGATCCCACACACAGCAATGTGAGAATGACCCACATCAGCTGGCTTTCTTTTCAGTGAAGTTGTTGAGGGTAAATATTGGCCCCAGGACACTGGGGAGAACTAACCACCCCTCCAACCCACCCCCCAAACCCCAACATCTTCCAAATAGTGAGTGTGGGAACTTCCACACCAAACCCGAGAGGGCAGACGGAACCTCTGCTTAATATCTCATCCTGAAAGACGGCACCTCTGACAGTGCGGCACTCCCTCAGTACTGACCCTCTGACAGTGCGGCACTCCCTCAGCACTGACCCTCTGACAGTGCGGCACTCCCTCAGCACTGAC